>NW_027601413.1:0-185349 GCF_053455715.1 Rhinoraja longicauda
AGAGGGATGGGGAGAGGGAGGGGGGAGAGGGAGGGGGAGAGGGATGGGGAGAGGGAGGGGGGAGAGGGAGGGGGGGAGAAGAGGGAGGGGGAAGAGGGAGGGGGAGAGGGAGGGGGAGAGGAGGGGGAGAGGGAGGGGGAGAGGGAGGGGGAGAGGGAGGGGGAAGAGGGAGGGGGAGAAGAGGGAGGGGGAGAAGAGGGAGGGGAGAGGGAGGGGGGAGAGGGAGGGGGGAAGAGGGAGGGGGAGAAGAGGGAGGGGGAGAGGGAGGGGGAAGTGGGAGGGGGAGAATAGGGGAGGGGGGAAGTGGGAGGGGGAGAAGAGGGAGGGGAGAGGGAGGGGGAAGAGGGAGGGGGGAGAATGAGGGGGGAAGTGGGAGAGAGGGAAGAGGGAGGGGGAGAGGGAGGGGGAGAGTAAGGAGGGAGAGGGAGGGGGAGAGGAAGGGGGGAGAGGGAGGGGGGAGAGGGAGGGGGAGAGGGAGGGGGGATAGGGAGGGGGTGGAAAGGGAGAGGGAGGGTGAAAGGTAGGGGGAAAGGGAGGGGGGAGCGAGGGGGAGCGAGGGGGGAGAGGGAGGGGGAAGAGGGAGGGGAGAGGGGGTGCAGAGGGAGGGGGGGAGAGGGAGGGGGGATAGGGAGGGGGAAGAGGGAGGGGGAGAGGGGGTGCAGAGGGAGGGGGGAGAGGGAGGAGGGATAGGGAGGGGGAAGAAGGAGGAGGGGAAGAGGGAGGGGAGAGCGGAAGAGGGAGGGGGAGAGGGAGGGGGGAAGCGGGAGGGGGAAGAGGGAGGGGGGAAGAGGGAGGGGGAGAGGAGGGGGAAGCGGAGGGGGAGGAGGGGAGGCGGGGGTAGAGCGATGGGGGAAGAGGGGGAAGAGGGGGTGGAAGAGGGAGTGGGGAAGAGGGGGGGAGAGGAAGGGGGGGAAGAGGGCGGGGGAGAAGTGGGAGGGGGAGATGGGAAGAGGGGGGGGAGAGGGAGGGGGAGAGGGAGGGGGAAGAGGGAGGGGGGAGAGGGAGGGGGGAGAGGGAGGGGGAGAGGAAGGGGGGGAGAGGGAGGAGGGAAATGGAGGGGGGAGGGAGGGGGAGAGGGAGGGGGAAGAGGGAGGGGGAGAGGGAGGGGGAAGTGGGAGGGGGGGAGAGGGAGGGGGGAGAGGGAGGGGGAAGAGGGAGGGGGGAGAAGAGGGAGGGGGAGAGGGAGGGGGAAGTGGGAGGGGGAGAATAGGGGAGGGGGGAAGTGGGAGGGGGAGAAGAGGGAGGGGAGAGGGAGGGGGAAGAGGGAGGGGGGAGAATGAGGGGGGAAGTGGGAGAGAGGGAAGAGGGAGGGGGGAGAGGGAGGGGGAGAGGAAGGGGGAAGAGGGAGGGGGAAGAGGGAGGGGGAGAGGGAGGGGGGAAATGGGAGGGGGAAGAGGGAGGGGGAGAGGAAGGGGGAAGAGGGAGGGGGGTAGAGCGATGGGGAAGAGGGGGAAGGGGGGGAAGAGGGAGTGGGGAAGAGGGAGGGGGAGAGGAAGGGGGAAGAGGGCGGGGGAGAAGTGGGAGGGGAGATGGGAAGAGGGGGGTGAGGGAGGGGGGAAGAGGGAGGGAAGAGGAAGGGGGGAGGGATTGGGAAGAGGGAGGGGGCGAAGAGGGAGGGGGAGACGGAGGGGGGAGAGGGAGGGGGAGAGGAAGGGAGGAAGAGTGGGGGGAAGAGGGAGGGTGAGAGGGAGGGGGTAAGAGGGAGAAGAGGGAGGGGGATATGGAGGGGGGAAGAGGGAGGGGGGGAGGGAGGGGTGGAAGAGGGAGGGGGGAGAGGGAGGGGGAGTGGGAGGGGGATAGGGAGGTGGAAGAGGGAGGGGGGACGGAGGGGGGATAGGGAGGGGGGATGAGGGAGGGGGAGAGGGGGGAGAGGGAGGAGGGGAGAGGGAGGGGGGAAAGAGAGTGGGGAAGAGGGAGGGGGGAGAGGGGCGGAGAGGGAGGGGGGGAGAGGGAGTGGGGAGATGGAGGGGGGGGAGGGAGAGGAGGGGAGAGGGAGGGAGAGGGAAGAGGGAGGGGAGAGGGAGGTGGGAAGCGGGAGGGGGAAGAGTGAGGGGGAAGAGGGAGGGGGGGAAGAGGGAGGGGGAGAGGAAGGGGGAGGGACGGGGAAGAGGGAGGGGGAGAGGGAGGGGGAGAGGGAGGGGGAAGAGGGGGAAAAGGGGGGATATGGAGGGGGGAAGAGGGAGGGGGACGATTGGGGGAAGAGGGAGGGGGAGAGGGAGGGGTGGAGAGGGAGGGGGAGAGGGAGATGGGGAGAGGGAGGGGGAGGGGGAGAGGGGAAGAGGGAGGGGGGGAGAGGGAGGAGGGAGATGGAGGGGGGGAGGGAGGGGGGAGAGGGAGGAGGGAGATGGAGGGGGGGAGGGAGGGGGGAGAGGGAGGGGGATAGGGAGGGGGAAGAGGAGGGGGACGGAGGGGGGATAAGGAGGGGGGGAAAGAGAGGGGGGAGAGGGAGGGGGGAAGAGGGAGGGGGAGAGATAGGGGGAGAGGGGAAGAGGGAGGGGGGAGAGGGCGGGGGGTAGAGGGAGGGGGAAGAGGGAGGGGGGAGATGGAGCGGAGAGGGAGGGGGAGGGAGGGGTGGAAGAGGGAGGGGGAAGTGGGAGGGGGAGAGGGAGGGGGAGAGGGAAGGGGAGAGGAAGGGGGGAGATGGAGGGGGGAGATGGAGGGGGGAGAGGGAGATGGGGAGAGGGAGGGGGAGGGGAGAGGGGAAGAGGGGGGAATAGCGGGGGAAGAGGGGGGGAAGAGGGGGGGAAGAGGGAGGGGGGAGAGGGAGGAGGGGAGGGATGGGGAAGAGGGAGGGGGAAGAGGGGGGAGGGTAGAGGGAGGGGGGGAAGAGGAGGGGGAAGTGGGAGGGGGAGAGGGAGGGGGGAGAGGGAGGAGGGAGAGGGAGTGGGGAAGAGGGGGGAGAGGGAGGGGGAGAGGGAGGGGGGAGAGGGAGATGGGGAGTGGGAGGGGGAGTGGGAGAGGGTAAGAGGGAGGGGAAGAGGGAGGGGAAGAGGGAGGGGGGGAGGGAGGGGGGGAAGAGGGAGGGGGAAGAGAGGGGGAAGAGGGAGGGGGAGAGGAAGAGGGAGGGTGAGAGGGAGAGGGTTGGTGAGAGGGAGGGGGGAGAGGGAGGAGGGAGATGGAGGGGGGGAGGGAGGGGGAGAGGGATGGGGAAGAGGGAGGGGGAGAGGGGGGGAGGGAGGGGGGAGAGGGAGGGGGGGAAGAGAGGGGGAAGAGGGAGGGGGAAGAGGGGGGAGGGTAGAGGGAGGTGGGAGAGGGAGGGGGAGAGGGGGGGGAGGGAGGGGGGAAAGGGAAGGGGGAAGAGAGAGGGGGGGAAGAGGGAGGGGGGAAGTGGGAGGGGGAGAGGGAGGGGGAGAGGGAGTGGGGAAGAGGGGGGGGAGAGGGAGGGGAGAGGGAGGGAGGAGAGGGAGGAGAGGGCGGGGGAAGAGGGGGTGGGAGAGGGAGTGGGGAGAGGGGGGGAGAGGGAGGGGGAGAGGGAGGGAGGAGAGGGAGGGGGAAGAGGGGGGAGAGGAAGGCGGGAGAGTGAGGGGGGAGAGGGAGGGGGAGAGGGAGGGGGAGAGGGAGGGGGAGAGGGAGGGGGGAAGGGGAAAGGGGGAGAGGTAGTGGGGAAGAGGGGGGGAAGAGGGGGGGAAAGGGGGGAGAGGGAGGGGGAAGAGGGAAGTGGGAAGGGGATGGGGAAGAGGGAGGGGGGAAGAGGGAGGGGGAGAGGGAGGGGGAGAGGGTGGGGGAAGAGGGAGGGGAAGAGGGGGGGAAGAGGGAGGGGGGAAGAGGGAGGTGGGAGAGGGAGGGGAAGAGGAAGGGGGGAAGAGGGAGGGGGGAAGAGGGATGGGGAGGGGGAGAGGGGAGAGGGAGGGGGGAAGAGGGGGAGGGAAGAGGGAGGTGGGAAGAGTGGGAGGGAAGAGGGAGGGGGGAAGAGGGAGGGGGGAAGAGGGAGGGGGGAAGAGGGGGGGGAGAGGGAAGGAGAGAGGGAGGGGGAGAGGGAGGGGAGAGGGGAAGAGGGAGGGGGAAGAGGGAGGAGGGAGAGGGAGGGGGAAGAGGGGGGGGAATAGGGAGGGGGGAAGATGGGGGGGGAGAGGGAGGGGGAGAGGGAGGGGTGACAGGGAGGGGGAAGAGGGGGGGGAGAGGGAGTGGGGAAGAGGGGGGGGAAGAGGGAGGAGGGAGAGGGAGGGGGAAGAGGGGTGGAGAGGAAGGCGGGAGAGTGAGGGGGAGAGGGAGGGGGAGAGGGAGGGGGAGAGGGAGGGGGAGAGGGAGGGGGAAGAGGGGGGGAGAGGAAGGCGGGAGAGTGAGGGGGAGAGGGAGGGGGGAGAGGGAGGGGGGAGAGGGAGGGGGGAAGAGGAAGGGGGGAGTGGGGGAGGGGGGAAGGGGGAGAGGGAGGGGGGAGAGGGAGGGGAAGAGGGAGGGGGAGAGGGAGGGGGGAGAGGGAGGGGAAGAGGGAGGGGGGAAGAGGGAGGGGAAGAGGGAGGGTGGTTGGGGGAATGGGGGGGTGCTGCACCAATGCAGGAGAGGTTTGGGCCCAACGGGTCCACTTGGTCCAGTAATCAATACATTCCCTGAAACATGGGTGTCATCACTGCTCTATTCCATTTCTGTAATTTTAGCCTTTGGCTGCGGTTCCAACACCACATTCACACAATCCACATCCCTATTCACTAGTTATTAGCCGGGTTGGGAGCTGCTTTATGTTCTCGTCGTCCACCCTGGGTAGTTCTACAGAACTGGCAAAATTTGCAGCAAAGCTTCAACTACGGTTCTCTGAAGCACCAATTGCCACTTTTGATTGTTGTAGTTGACATACGAAAGAAGACGTTATTAGCCCTCACTATTTCTTCCCCGACAATATCGTTGTCTTAAGCTGAGACAGGAGATATTTAAGTGGGACTCAGAGACAAACTTTTCAGTCAGAGGGTAGTCATTATCTGGAATGAGCTGCCAGGGGAAGCTATGGAAGGGGATACAAAAAAGGCCCTTAAAAGACATGTAGACAGATATACCAGTAGGAAGAGCTTAGAGGGCTTTGGGCCAAATGCAGGCAAATGGGACTAGTCCACTATACCTACTTGATCGGCGTGGACACGGTGGTGAAGAGCCTGTTCCTGTACTGTACACCTCTGGAAATAAAGACAATGAACTGGGGCCACAGTTAGATGTGGGCTTATGGCAGTGGTCATGCCTTAGTGTTGGGAGGAGAAGCTGCTGAACTTTGCTAGATACAGGTTTCATAGGAGACCTAAAATACAAAGATGCCCAGGCACTGGTGATTGGGAATTTCAACAGCATTTTCACCAACTGGGAACCACTGCAAGGAAGGGGAGAGATGTAGAAGTATTCTCAGAGTACACTGAGGAGGAAATATAGAACATAAAACAGTACAGCACGGAAACAGGCCCTTCAGCCCACAATGTCTGTGTCACACATATTGCCAAGTAAGGCTAATCTCCTCTGTCTGCACATGACCTATATGCCTCCATTACTTGCCAATCTATGTGCATCTAAAAGGTTCTTAAACACCACTATCATATCTGCCTCCACTGCAGTGCGTTCCACACACCCACCAGCCTCTGTGTAAATAAATACTTGCCCTGCATATCATCTTTAAATTTTGCCCGTGTCAACTTAAAACTATGCTCTCCGGACCTTAACATTTCAATTCTGGTCAAAAGGTTATCACCACTCAATTTACAACAGCAGCTTGTAGGCAATACAAAGCAGGGGGAGTCAATCATGGAGAACAGAGTGAAGACTTGGAACAAATATGTTCCCATTAAAGAATTGGAGACTCTAATCCAAGAGGCACACAGATCTCGAGGAAAGCATGGGGTTGGCCAAAGCAAAAATGGGAGATTTAGGATAGATACCAAGAGCCGAAAAAGTAGATACGGAGAGGAGGTGCAGAGGATGTTAAGTTTACAAGGTCAACCAGGAAGACACATGGGTGAAGAACACTGACATATAAGCAACAAAAGCACTTGAGATGTTGTGTAAAGTATGGAGAATGAAAAAATGGAAAGAAAATAGAGAGCTGTGTCGCTGACCAGACAACAGCCTGTATTTGGAGGCAGTGTCCAGTTCTAAACAAACCTCTTTTTTAGTTTAGTTTAGAGATACCGCGCTGAAACACACCCTTTGACTCACCGAGTCCATACCTGACCAGCGATCCCTGCACACGAACACTATCCTACACATTAGGGACAATTTACAATTATACCAAGCCAATTAGCCGACAAACCTCGACATGTTTGGCGTGTGGGAGGAAACCAAAACACCCGTAGAAAACCCACGCAGGTCACGGGGAGAACGTACAAACTCCATGCAGACAGCAGCCAGAGTCAGGTTCGAACCCGGGTATCAAGCGCTGTAAGGCAGCAATTCTACCGCTGCACTACCATGCCACCCTTTGCACTGGTCTTTCACAGAAGAGGGCAGTGGTATCAGCTGTGACGTTGAGGTGGTGAAAGTGAAATAATGTGCAAGAATGGAGCTGATAGCGATAACAGTTTTGTAGAATATTTAATTTAAACAGCCCATCACACTTATACAGAATAGAGAGATTGGTGGAGAAGTTGCATCAGCTGAATAAGTGGAAAACTAAGCTGCCTGCTCCTTCATATCAACATTGCTGCCTTTTCAAACTTGCTGTCTCTACTCATTTTAATTCCTGTTCAAATATTCTGCCTCAAATTTTCATTGGTCATGGCCCATTTACACTGAATAGATACATTGCTATTGCTCCTGTACAGACAATATATAAATCCCAATTCTTCTTGCCGTACACAACACACAGTTTACCCCTGTTGGAAATTACTCACTCAGAGAACCCAGGATCAGTAGCAGAACCCTCATTTCACCAGGTGACATTCTGCAAATGAAAGCACAGAATTAAAATCAGAGAGAAATGAGGGACTGGGGTCTTGTGCAAGCTGTAAAGTGGGACAGCAATTAATAGTGGGTGAAACACATGACTCCCTGACTGGGAGATCTACAGACAAACGTGAGATCTCCCTCTCAGTGTTGTACAGGAAAATCAATTACAATCAATTAACATGAGGTAAGATTCTGAGATTGATCAAGTGGTGATGTCGTCTTACCTGATTCTGCAGAGGTGCTGCTGCCTGGGATGGAGAGAGATGAGACCACCTGCAACCTCCTCAGTCCCGGGGACTCTACCGTGAGTGTTGACAGACTCAGGGACAGCTCCCCGACTACCTTCCACATCCGCTTCATGAGTGAATAACTGCAGGGCTGGATAACAGTGCAGCCGGTGTGGGTTTGGGGAAAACATGCAAAGCAGACAAACTAACACCTATTGTGGATCTGTGGAATGAAGAGTCCATTGTTTCCAGTCAACTTCCTCTAACAACCGCAGATCAGTGAAGGGTCAGCACTGAGCAGGGGCTGCAATTGTAACGGACAAATGTATTAGAGAGGAAATGCACTGTAGGTCCTGTATAAATCCTGCATAATGACCAGCTGACCATTATTACACAGAGGGCCATACTGGAACAGAAATAGACAGAAGTATTAACAGAGGGAGTAGTTGTAGTATAAACACTGCTAGTGGATTGAATATTGGAAATGTAATGGACAGTGCAGGCTAGAGAGGGTGCAGCCACAGAATAAATCCTAGCCATGTTAGTACTGGGTCAGTATGTGACACTGAGCTGTGTATATGGGGACTGGAACAGAGATGAAATTGCAGAGAATTTTATCAGATTTATCGTCCATTCCAGCCTCATCCCACATGGCAGCATTGAGCTGTGTGGTGGATCGACAGTGAACAGAGAGGGCTGCAAAAGGAAACTGGCAGGATCATTCCTGTTGTACTAAAACATGTTGCATCGGGTATTGGTGTCTGTGCTCCGGTCCCAGAACAGACAGTAAACAGGACATTGGCAGCTGAAGCATAACTATGGCCTGCAAACAGGCTCTTTGGCCCAACTCCCGTTTGCCTCTGCCTGACCATAATTATCCCTCTAATCCTTTCTAATCCATGAACCTGTCCAAAAGCATTTTAAATGTCATAAATGTTTCACTCAGGTGGATAAATGGAACATGCTGCCAGTGGATGTATCATATCATATCATATCATATATAGCTGAGACTATAACGGCATTAAAAAGACACTTATATATATAAACATGTACTACAGCAGAAACATGCCTTACTTCCTTTATGTTTAAAGTGCCTTTAGGTACCTCAAAGGGGATTACAGAGGCATGAGGCAGGAGCTGGCCAAAATTGATTGGAAGGAGGCCCTAGCAGGGAAGACGGTAGAACAGCAATGGCAGGTATTCCTGGGAATAATGCAGAGGTTGCAGGATCAATTTATTCCAAAGAGGTGGAAAGACTCTAAGGGGAGTAAGAGACACCTGTGGCTGACGAGGGAAGTCAGGGACAGCATAAAAATTAAGGAGAGGAAGTATAACATAGCAAAGAAGAGTGGGAAGACAGAGGATTGGGACTCTTTTAAAGAGCAACAAAAGTTAACTAAAAAGGCAATACGGGGAGAAAAGATGAGGTACGAGGGTAAACTAGCCAATAATATAAAGGAGGATAGCAAAAGTTTTTTTAGGTACGTGAAGAGGAAAAAAATAGTCAAGGCAAATGTGGGTCCCTTGAAGACAGAAGCAGGGGAATTTATTATGGGGAACAAAGAAATGGCAGACGAGTTAAACCGTTACTTTGGATCTGTCTTCACTGAGGAAGATACACACAATCTCCCAAATGTTCTAGGGGCTGGAGAACCTAGGGTGATGGAGGTACTGAAGGAAATCCACATTAGGCAGGAAATGGTTTTGGGTGGACTGATGGGACTGAAGGCTGATAAATCCCCAGGGCCTGATGGTCTGCATCCCAGGGTACTTAAGGAGGTGGCTCTAGAAATAGTGGAAGCATTGGAGATCATTTTTCAATGTTCTATAGATTCAGGATCAGTTCCTGTGGATTGGAGGATAGCAAATGTTATCCCACTTTTTAAGAAAGGAGGGAGAGAGAAAACGGGTAATTATAGACCAGTTAGTCTGACGTCAGTGGTGGGGAAGATGCTGGAGTCAATTATAAAAGACGAAATTGCTGAGCATTTGGATAGCAGTAACGGGATCATTCCGAGTCAGCATGGCGCTGCCCTCGGGACGGCTGCTACGGAGAGGAAACGGTGGCCCACCTCTTCAAAGAGTGTGGATTTGCCAGGAGAGTCTGGAGAGGTCTGCAGGGGTCCCTGTCACGATTCATTCCGAGCAGCTCCGTCAGAGGACTCTGTGCTCTACGGACTGTTCCCAGGGACGCATTCCGAGACTGACATCGAGTGCTGCTGGAAGGTCATCAACTCGGTGAAAGACGCCCTTTGGTCTGCCCGATCCTTGTTGACCTCCCAGCGGAGCGAGCTGTCCGTCAAGGAATGTTGCCGACTGGCCCACTGCAGACTGCAGGAGTACGTGCTGAGGGACGCTCTGAAGCTCGGTGCAGCCAACGCCAAGGCCCTGTGGGGGAGGACCACAGTCTAGGGTCCTTCCGCTGCTGGACATGGGGGGCAGGGTGTGGTGGAGAGAGACGCCCCTCCAAATAAGGGATATGTATGTAAATGTATGTAAAGGTCTAAGTAAATGCCTGTATTAAATATGTAACCTCCGGGAATGTCGGATGGGTTTGTTTTAAAAATGATGTTTTGTAAATGATATTTATAACTTGAATAAAGTATTTTTTGATAAAAATAAAAAATTTACGAAGGGGAAATCATGCTTGACAAATCTACTGGAATTTTTTGAGGATGTAACTAGGAAAATTGACAAGGGAGAGTCAGTGGATGTGGTGTACCTCGACTTTCAGAAAGCCTTCGACAAGGTCCCGCATAGGAGATTAGTGGGCAAAATTAGGGCACATGGTATTGGGGGTAGGGTACTGACATGGATAGAAAATTGGTTGACGGACAGAAAGCAAAGAGTGGGGATAAATGGGTCCCTGTCGGAATGGCAGGCAGTGACCAGTGGGGTACCGCAAGGTTCGGTGCTGGGACCCCAGCTATTTACGATATACATTAATGATTTAGACGAAGGGATTAAAAGTACCATTAGCAAATTTGCAGATGATACTAAGTTGGGGGGTAGTGTGAATTGTGAGGAAGATGCAATAAGGCTGCAGGGTGACTTGGACAGGTTGTGTGAGTGGGTGGATACATGGCAGATGCAGTTTAATGTAGATAAGTGTGAGGTTATTCACTTTGGAAGTAAGAATAGAAAGGCAGATTATTATCTGAATGGTGTCAAGTTAGGAGGAGTGGGAGTTCATCGAGATCTGGGTGTCCTAGTGCATCAGTCAATGAAAGGAAGCATGCAGGTACAGCAGGCAGTGAAGAAAGCCAATGGAATGTTGGCCTTCGTAACAAGAGGAGTTGAGTATAGGAGCAAAGAGGTCCTTCTACAGTTGTACCGGGCCCTGGTGAGACCGCACCTGGAGTACTGTGTGCAGTTTTGGTCTCCAAATTTGAGGAAGGATATTCTTGCTATGGAGGGCGTGCAGCGTAGGTTCACTAGGTTAATTCCCGGAATGGCGGGACTGTCGTATGTTGAAAGGCTGGAGCGATTGGGCTTGTATACACTGGAATTTAGAAGGATGAGGGGGGATCTTATTGAAACATATAAGATAATTAGGGGATTGGACACATTAGAGGCAGATAACATGTTCCCAATGTTGGGGGAGTCCAGAACAAGGGGCCACAGTTTGAGAATAAGGGGTAGGCCATTTAGAACGGAGATGAGGAAGAACTTTTTCAGTCAGAGGGTGGTGAAGGTGTGGAATTCTCTGCCTCAGAAGGCAGTGGAGGCCAGTTCGGTGGATGCTTTCAAGAGAGAGCTGGATAGAGCTCTTAAGGATAGAGGAGTGAGGGGGTATGGGGAGAAGGCAGGAACGGGGTACTGATTGAGAATGATCAGCCATGATCGCATTGAATGGCGGTGCTGGCTCGAAGGGCTGAATGGCCTACTCCTGCACCTATTGTCTATTGTCTGTTGTTGTTGATGTGCCTTGTTATGTTATGTTATATTATGTTATGTTAAATGTTTTTTGTATGCTATTCGGAAAAAGCAATAAAAATGCCATTTTATAAAAAAGACACTTGGACAGGAACATGGAAAGGTTTGGAAGGAAATGGGCCAAGCGTGGGCAAATGAGACTACTTAAACTAGAGGATCTGAGCCGACATTAATGAATTGGGACAAATGATTTTTTCCCTGCTGCCTGACTACACATGATCTTTATCCTCCATTCCCTGCAGGCCCATGAGCTTATCTGTAAACCTCTCCGATGCCACTATTATATCTGTTTATTTACCACCCATGGCAGGATGTTCCAGGCACCCATCACCCTGTGTTAAAAAAACTAGACCTACACATCTCCTTTAAAGTTTGTCTCTCTCACCTTAAAGCTATTCCCTCTAGTGTTTGACAATTTCGTATTGGGAGAGAAAGTCTAACTGACTAGTCTCTCTACACCTCTCGTAACTTTATATACTTCTATCAGCTACCCTCTCTTTGTAGGTAATAGCCCATAATCCAGGCAAACATTAAACCCATGGCTTGAGTCAGCCTACAGAGACCTCCAACCTCTAGTCTTGGTAAAATGAATGCAACCATCAATCTTACCTGTGCCCCTCGTGATTTAATAAACCTCGGTAAGGTCACCCCTCAGCCTCCTTCACTCCAAAAAAGAAACAGCCCCCACGCATCCAGGCTCTCCTCACAACTTGAGCACTCCTGTCCCGGCAACATCCTTCTGCAGCCTCTCTATCTCAATCACAGACTTCCAATAGCATGGTGACCAGAAATGCACATGATACTCGAGGTGTAGACTCACCAATGTTCTATCCAGATGTAATGTGATGTCCTAACCCTTGACTCAATGTCCTGTCCAATGAAGGCAACGACGCCATATGCCGTCTTCACCACTTTGTCTACCCAAAGTATCATATTCAAGAAATTATGTATTTGTCCCCCCAGGTTCCCTGAAAGTGGTGCAAAGCTGCAAAGAATGCAGAGAAGATTTATGAGAATGTTGCCAGGATTTGAGGGCATGAGCTACAAGGAAAGGTTGGCTAGACTAGAACTTTATTCCATGAAATGCGGGAGGCTGAGGGGTGAACGTATAGAGATGTATAAAACCATGAGGGGGCAAGCTAGGGTGAATACACAGTCTTGTCCCCAGAGTAGAGGCATGAAGAACCAGAGAACATGTTTAAAGTGAGAAGTGAAAGATTTAATAGGAACCTGAAAGGCAACATTTTCACTCAGTGATATTTGGAATGAGCTGCCAGAGGAGATACTTGAGGTGGGTACGATAACAACATGTAAAAGACATTTGGAAAGGTATATGGACAAGAAACGTTTAGAGTTAGTTACACTGTAAGTGACAGGGCCCATGAGAGTAAATAACACTAAATGACAGGGTCAAGGAGTGGTGTAAGTAACACTGTAAATGACAGGGCCCAGGAGTGTAACACTGTAAATGACAGGGCCCAGGAGAGTAAGTAACACTGTAAATGACAGGGCCCAGGGGTGTAACACTGTAAATGACAGGGCCCAGGGGTGTAACACTGTAAATGACAGGGCCCAGGAGTGTAAGTAACACTGTAAATGACAGGGACCAGGGGTGTAACACTGTAAATGACAGGGCCCAGGAGTGTAACACTGTAAATGACAGGGCCCAGGGGTGTAACACTGTAAATGACAGGGCCCAGGGGTGTAAGTACCACTGTAAATGACAGGGCCCAGGAGTGTAACATTGTAAATGACAGGACCCAGGAGTGTAAGTAACACTGTAAATGACAGGGCCCAGGAGTGTAACACTGTAAATGACAGGGCCCAGGGGTGTAACACTGTAAATGACAGGGCCGAGGAGTGTAAGTAACACTGTAAATGACAGGGCCCAGGAGTGTAAGTAACACTGTAAATGACATGGCCCAGTAGTGTAAGTAACACTGTAAATGACAGGGCCCAGGAGTGTAACACTGTAAATGACAGGGCCCAGGTGTGTAAGTAACACTATAAATGACAGGGCCCAGGTGTGTAAGTAACACTGTAAATGACAGAGCCCAGGAGTGTAAACTAGGTTTAGAGGGATAAGGGCTAAACTCAGGCAGATGGGACTCATGTAGATGGGGCATGTAGGTCGGTGTGGGCATGTTGGGCCGAAAGGCTTGTTGCATACTGTATGACTCTATGACTCTCCCAGTCCGAGCTCCCTCTCTCACCTCAGCCTTTGTTTCCATCCATTGATGAATGCTTCTGTGATTTTTCCTCAGCCGTTTTCTCTGCCTCAGACATGGAGAGTCCATTGTTCTCAGTCAGTGAGCTTCCTAAAACATACACAATACTAAGAAGCATCATTGGACAGAGGGCTCTGACTATTGGATCTTAAATGGACAGAGGATGTTGAAGAATATCTACTGGACACATCCATACAACACCACGGGCAATGCAATGCATCTTCTATAATTTTAATGGACAATTATAATCGAACTGCCCACCACAGAATCCTCCAATCCAACCAACACCACCAATTCCATGCTTAAAAATGACACCAGCTCCTCCCACCCTTCTTCATCTAATCCCAGCACACTGAGCTTCTGTTGCAGTCCCCACATTTAGTTATCCAACCTTCCTTTGAATACTTGCACACACAAGAACCGTGCCAGTGGATATGTAGTGTACATAGAGCATTGGATAGAAACTTCCACAGGACAATCGCTGTGCCAGACATTGGTCACTGGGTTCGGGATCAGTAATGGGCTAACGGTACACAGGGCCTGGGCAGCTGAAGACAAAGCCATTAATTGTGAAGCTGTTAAATTTGTGGATAACAGCTCAGAATTAGAGTGGCTGAGAGAGACAACCACTGAAGGTAATGGTGGGGCATATGTGATAAGAAGGGGCAAGGCCATGGAAGGCATTTAAAACCAGGTTATGAATTTTGAGTAACGGGTGAATGAGATTGGTGCATTAGGGAAATGATGATAGGTGAAATGTTGCCTTTGCTTTCAAACTGTCATAAACTTTCCATTTCTCTCCCTTCACTGCCCCCGAATACCGTCTGCAACTCAAACACCTCCTTCTCATGCCCATCCATTCATTAGTTTGTCTCTCTCACTCTGTGTCTCTCCAACTATTGTCTCTTTCATATCTTCTCCCCTCACTCTCCATTGGACAATCCCTCTCTCGATCCACATTTCCAACTTTTGCTCAGTTTGCCACTGTGACATTTGGCCAGTTATGTGGGACCCTGAAGTGGAAGATGCCTTATTCTCATTGAACTGCCATTATAAATATGATAACAGAACAGGGTAGAATTGAACAGTGGCGCATTTCCATTGGAACTGCAATGTCCACATATGCGAGAGTGAATTATTAAGATACTGCACGTAAACAGGCCACTCAGTCCAATAATTCAAAGATGGACACAAACAGCTGGAGTAACTCAGCGGGACCCGTCTAAAGAAGGATCGACATAAAATGTCACCCATTCCTTTTCCCCAGAGATGCTGCCTGTCCCAATGATTTACTCCAGCTTTTTGTGTATATTTGGAAATGAATACCTGTATTGAACGTGTAACCTCCGGAAATGTTGGATGGGGTTGTTGAAAAGAAGATGTTTTGTAAATATTTATGACTTGAATAAAGTATTTTTTGAAATTAAAAATAAATAAATAAATCTTCCGTTTAAACCAGCATCTACAGTTCCTTCCTGCACAGTTCAATATTTCAAACTGCATTGAAAACTCTCTTTGCCTCCCTCTCCCCCCACTCCACCAACTCTCCTTTTGTTCTTGTTTCATTTGTGGCTTCATTTGCATCTGACACAGTTTCACAGAATGTTACCTGTGCCTGATATGAAAAGTACTTTGTTTTCCATCCAGGTGTTTCTTGTTACAAACAGGATTGTGGGAATGGATGCAAATTAATCTGCAGAGTTTCCATTGGAAATGTTATGATGGCAGATTTGAATTTGGTATACAGAAACCATCCACTCAAACTCCTCTGAAAACTCCCTTTATCTGTCCGTTTCCTCCTTCTATCCCCACCACTCTGCCACTCTTCTTTTCCATAAATTCTCCTGTTTCCTTATTGCTCAATTTGCATCTGAGCCCTTTCATCAATGGTTACCTGATTCCTTGGTGTGAAAAGTCCCTTGTTCTCAGTCTATGTATTTCCTGTTAAAAACAGCGATGCTAGAGCAGGGCAGAGTTAACTCATTATAACCATATAACAATTACAGCACGGAAACAGGCCCGTTCGGCCCTACCAGTCCACGCCGACCACTTTCTCTGACCTAGTCTCATCTACCTGCTCTCAGACCATAACCCTCCAATCCCCTCCCATCCATATACCTATCCAATTTACTCTTAAATAATAAAATCGAGCCAGCCTCCACCACTTCCACCCGAAGCTCATTCCACACAGCCACCACCCTCTGAGTAAAGAAGTTACCCCTCATGTTACCCCTAAACTTTTGTCCCTTAATTCTGAAGTTATGTCCCCTTGTTGGAATCTTCCCCACTCTCAAAGGGAAAAGCCTACCCACGTCAACTCTGTCCATCCCTCTTAAAATTTAAAAAACCTCTATCAAGTCCCCCCTCAACCTTCTACGCTCCAAAGAATAAAGACCCAACCTGTTCAACCTCTCTCTGTAGCTTAAGTGCTGAAACCCAGGCAACATTCTAGTAAATCTCCTCTGTACCCTCTCCATTTTGTCGACATCCTTCCTATAATTTGGCGACCAGAACTGCACACCATACTCCAGATTCGGCCTCACCAATGCCCTGTACAATTTCAACATTACATCCCAACTTCTATATTCGATGCTCTGATTTATAAAGTCAAGCATACCAAACGCCTTCTTCACCACCCTATCCACATGAGGTTCCACCTTCAGGGAACAATGCACAGTTATTCCCAGATCCCTCTGTTCCACTGCATTCCTCAATTCCCTACTATTTACCCTGTACGTCCTATTTTGATTTGTCCTACCAAAATGCAGCACCTCACACTTATCAGCATTAAACTCCATCTGCCATCTTTCAGCCCACCCTTCCAAAAGGCCCAAGTCTCTCTGTAGACTTTGAAAATCTACTTCATTATTAACTACACCACCTATCTTAGTATCATCTGCATACTTACTAATGCAATTTGCCACACCATCATCCAGATCATTAATGTAAATGACAAACAACAGTGGACCCAACACAGATCCTTGGGGTACTCCACTAGACACTGGCCTCCAACCTGACATACAGTTGTCAACCATTACCCTCTGGTATCTCCCATTCAGCCATTGTTGAATCCATCTTGCAACCTCACTATTAATACCCAACGATTTAACCTTCTTAATCAACCTTCCATGTGGAACCTTTTCAAATGCCTTACTGAAGTCCATATAGACAACATCCACAGCCTTGCCCTTATCAATTTCCCTGGTAACCTCTTCAAAAAATTCAAGAAGATTAGTCAAACATGACCTTCCAGGCACAAATCCATGTTGACTGTTTCTAATCAGGCCTTGTTTATCCATGTGATTATATATATTGTCCCTAAGTATCGTTTCCATTAATTTTCCCACCACAGACGTCAAACTAACAGGTCTATAATTGCTAGGTTTACTTTTAGAACCTTTTTTAGAACCTTTTTTAAAATTAGTAATGTAGTGGTTGCAAAAACAAGGGTGTTTTGTGTGGATTTTACTGCAGAGGAACAAGCCATTGGGCCCAACGACATTGACTTGTTTTATACTGCACACCAACATCCTGCAATGTGGAAGCACTGTGCACTCAGCTGTGTCGTGGGACTGCAGTGAACAGAGGGGACTGGACAAGAAACATCCACACAATCATTCCTCGTTCACTAAAAATTACATTAGTTTATCTAAATAAATGAATTGGAGGCAGCCATATATCTTGGACCATTAAAAAATATGGAGAGTACTGCAAAGAGGGTACTGCAAATATGGAGAGTACTGCAAACAGATAGGACCACTAAACGGTTTGAAAATCAGCATCAGAACATCATGACTGAGCTCAACACAGAGGAAATAGTGGAATCAGACTGCACAAACTGGAAAACAAGGATTATCAGTTACTCACTCAAGCTTCCAAGGATACTCTGTTTCTCAGTCTGTCCACCCACTCGTCGTTCTCTGCTGTTCCCTCATATTCCAGTCCCCATTTCACCAACTGCTCCCTTGATTCTTTGTGTCGAATTTTGGTCAGTTTGCAGCCTTCTGTTCACCAATGTTACCTGCGCTCCTGATATTGAAAGTTGCTTGTTCGCACTTTCTTCAGTCTGATAAATGGTCCTAACCAAAACCACTTTCCATTCCTTCAGCAAACACTGCCTGAGCTGTTGTATTACTCCAGCATTTTGTTCAAGATTCCAGTAATTGTAGTTCCCGAATCTTGCTCTCATTTTGCCAGGATAGTTGAAGAGGGCTGAATTGACCAGGACATGTGATTCCATTTGACCTGCAATGGCCACAGAAGGGAAGATGAATTATTTATGTCTCTGCACAGAAACATGCCGTTCTGCCCAGCAGATCCATGACATGTTTTACATTCTACATCAACCTCCTGTAACGTGGCAGCTCTGGACACTCAGCTGTGCGGTGGGACTACAGTAGCACTTCATGTTTAAAGTGCCTTTAGGTGCCTAAAAGTGACCTTGTTGTTGATGTGCCTTGTTATGTTATGTTATATTATGTTATGTTAAATGTTTTTTGTATGCTATTCGGAAATAGCAATAAAAATGCTATTTTATAAAAAAGACACTTGGACAGGAACATGGAAAGGTTTGGACGGAAATGGGCCAAGCGTGGGCAAATGAGACTACTTAAACTAGAGGATCTGAGCCGACATTAATGAATTGGGACAAATGATTTTTTCCCTGCTGCCTGACTACACATGATCTTTATCCTCCATTCCCTGCAGGCCCATGAGCTTATCTGTAAACCTCTCCGATGCCACTATTGTATCTGTTTCTTCACCACCCATGGCAGGATGTTCCAGGCACCCATCACCCTGTGTTAAAAAAACTAGACCTACACATCTCCTTTAAAGTTTGTCTCTCTCACCTTAAAGCTATTCCCTCTAGTGTTTGACAATTTCGTATTGGGAGAGAAAGTCTAACTGACTAGTCTCTCTACACCTCTCGTAACTTTATATACTTCTATCAGCTACCCTCTCTTTGTAGGTAACAGCCCATAATCCAGGCAAACATTAAACCCATGGCTTGAGTCAGCCTACAGAGACCTCCAACCTCTAGTCTTGGTAAAATGAATGCAACCATCAATCTTAACTATGCCCCTCGTGATTTAATAAACCTCGGTAAGGTCACCCCTCAGCCTCCTTCACTCCAAAAAAGAAACAGCCCCCACGCATCCAGGCTCTCCTCACAACTTGAGCACTCCTGTCCCGGCAACATCCTTCTGCAGCCTCTCTATCTCAATCACATACTTCCAATAGCATGGTGACCAGAAATGCACATGATACTCGAGGTGTGGTCTCACCAATGTTCTATCCAGATGTAATGTGATGTCCTAACCCTTGACTCAATGTCCTGTCCAATGAAGGCAACGACGCCATATGCCGTCTTCACCACTTTGTCTACCCAAAGTATCATATTCTAGAAATTATGTATTTGTCCCCCCAGGTTCCCTGAAAGTGGTGCAAAGTTGCAAAGAGTGCAGAGAAGATTTATGAGAATGTTGCCAGGATTTGAGGGCATGAGCTACAAGGAAAGGTTGGCTAGACTAGAACTTTATTCCATGAAATGCGGGAGGCTGAGGGGTGAACGTATAGAGATGTATAAAACCACGAGGGGGCAAGCTAGGGTGAATGCACAGTCTTGTACCCAGAGTAGAGGCATGAAGTACCAGAGAACATGTTTAAAGTGAGAAGTGAAAGATTTAATAGGAACCTGAAATGCAACATTTTCACTCAGTGATATTTGGAATGAGTGGCCAGAGGAGATACTTGAGGTGGGTACGATAACAACATGTAAAAGACATTTGTAAAGGTATATGGACAAGAAACGTTTAGAGTTAGTTACACTGTAAATGACAGGGCCCAGGAGTGTAAGTAACACTGTAAATGACAGGACCCAGGAGTGTAACACTGTAAATGACAGGACCCAAGAGTGTAAGTAACACTGTAAATGACAGGGCCCAGGAGTGTAACATTGTAAATGACGGCCCAGGAGTGTAAACTAGGTTTAGAGGGATAAAGGATAAACTCAGGCAGATGGGACTCATGTAGATGGGGCATGTAGGTCGGTGTGGGCATGTTGGGCCGAAAGGCTTGTTGCATAATGTATGACTCTATGACTCTCCCAGTCCGAGCTCCCTCTCTCACATCAGCCATTGTTTCCATCCATTGATGAATGCTCCTGTGATTTTTCATCAGCTGTTTTCTCTGCCTCAGACATGGAGAGTCCATTGTTCTCAGTCAGTGAGCTTCCTAAAACATACACAATACTAAGAAGCATCATTGGACAGAGGGCTCTGACTATTGGATCTTAAATGGACAGAGGATGTTGAAGAACATCTAATGGACACATCCATACAACACCACGGGCAATGCAATGCATCTTCTATAATTTTAATGGACAATTATAATCGAACTGCCCACCACAGAATCCTCCAATCCAACCAACACCACCAATTCCATGCTTAAAAATGACACCAGCTCCTCCCACCCTTCTTCATCTAATCCCAGCACACTGAGCTTCTGTTGCAGTCCACATTTAGTTATCCAACCTTCCTTTGAATACTTGCACACACAAGAACCGCGCCAGTGAATATGTAATGTACATAGAGCATTGGATAGAAACTTCCACAGGACAATCGCTGTGCCAGACATTGGTCACTGTGCTCGGGATCAGTAACGGGTTAACGGCACACAGGGCCTGGGCAGCTGAAGACAAAGACATTAATTGTGAAGCTGTTAACTTTGTGGATAACATGTCAGAATTAGAGTGGCTGAGAGAGACAACCACTGAAGGTAATGGTGGGGCATATGTGATAGGAAGGGGCAAGGCCATGGAAGGCATTTAAAACCAGGTTATGAATTTTATGACCAGGATCAGCAGTAACAGGTGAACGAGATTGGTGCATTAGGGAAATGATAATAGGTAAAATTCTGCCTTTGCTTTCAAACTGTAATAAACTTTCCATTTCTCTCCCTTCACTGCCCCCGAACACCGTCTGCAACTCAACCACCTCCTTCTCATGCCCATCCATTCATTAGTATGTCTCTCTCACTCTGTGTCTCTCCAACTATTGTCTCTTTCATATCTTCTCCCCTCACTCTCCATTGGACAATCCCTCTCTCGATCCACATTTCCAACTTTTGCTCAGTTTGCCACTGTGACATTTGGCCAGTTATGTGGGACCCTGAAGTGGAAGATGCCTTATTCTCATTGAACTGCCATTATAAATATGATAACAGAACAGGGTAGAATTGAACAGTGGCGCATTTCCATTGGAACTGCAATGTCCACATATGCGAGAGTGAATTATTAAGATACTGCACGTAAACAGGCCACTCAGTCCAATAATTCAAAGATGGACACAAACAGCTGGAGTAACTCAGCGGGACCCGTCTAAAGAAGGATCGACATAAAATAGTAAGATTAAATGAGAACTTACCAGTTCGAAGTTTGATCTGTATTTTATGAGGAGTTACGATGAGGGATTACGTGAAGACCCCGTCCAGCACGCATGCGCGACATTCTTCAAAGCAGCGGTGTGGATTCACAGAAAAAACACAACGATTGAAATAAATATAGTAAAGAAAGAATAAGAACTTAATTACCAGTTGATCTGTATAAGAGAGGGTGGGAGCGGAGGGCACGTAATCCCTCATCGTAACTCCTCATAAAATACAGATCAAACTTCGAACTGGTAAGTTCTCATTTAATCTTACTATTTTATTTCGGAGTCACGTGAGTGACTACGTGAAGACTTCAAAGCTCTGTGATTCCGAACCGTGTACCAGCTCATGCTTCACTCACTGTCTGAAGACCTTAGAGGGAGGAAGTATGTTATCGCAATCAAGAAACCTGTTTGTGAGCAAAAAAGGTTTATTAATGACAACAAAAAACAGAGAGCTCCCCAGGGCTCAAATTAAATATTATCTGCAGACTCTAAAATTCTGTCTGCAAATGTAGCAGGTTGCGCCAGCGGTTTATTATAAAACCTTTGGAAAGTTCTTTCCGAGGACCATCCTGCTCTGGCCAGAATATGGTCCATAGGCACGTCCATTCGACTAGCCGCCGACGTAGATGCAGCCCTGGTGGAGTGAGATTTGTAAATATTAGTATTGAGTCCCGCGGACTTAAGCACCTGCTTGAGCCACCTTGAAATGGTTTGGCTCGTCACCTGACCATGAGGCTTCTTGTGGCTTATCCATAAGGCTTTTTCTCTCCCTCTTAAGTTATATGTTGTGTCTATGTAATTGGCGAGATGGGTCTTGGCACACAGCCGTGGGTCAGATGAATATGCCCAGAACTCCATGACTGGAGGCGTGGTACCTGGTCTAGTTTGTTTGACCAGTCCCTGAATATGGAATGTGAAACAGTCCAATGACTCTGTCATGCTGTCCAGCCTCAGAAGGTGGAGGGACTGTACCCTTTGAGCTGACACTAGTGCCATGAGCATGACTGATTTCAGTGTAAGTTGTTCCAGCGTGAGTGCCCTGGGCGGTGGCCATCCCCTAAGGTGCGTCAGCACAATGCTGACATCCCAGATCTGAGTGTACCTTGGTCTGGGGGGGTTAGTGTTAAAAATGCCCCTCATGATTTTGATTACTAGTGGATGGGACCCCAAAGCCAGTTGTCCTGCTGCTGGAACCAAATAAGCTGACAACGCACTCCTGGCTGTATTTATGGCGCTGTAGCTGAGTCCTTCTCGATGTAATCCAACCAGGAACTCCACAACACTGGTGGGTGTCGCTGTAGTGTAGGTAGTTCCTGTTTTGGAGCAATACCGTTCCCATTTCCTTATGTTGGTCAGGTATTGTCTCCTGGTGGACTCCCGGTGGGATGCGGTCATCATGTTGATGGCGTCCTCAGACAGTCCCAGGCCCAGTAGAGGTCTTTTTAGAATCTGCAAGCCAGGAGATTGACTCTGTCATGGCACGGGTGACTAATGCCTGACACTGGGTGGATTAATAATTCCGGACTGCTGGGGAATTCCAACGGTGTTTCGACAGCCATGTCGAGGGCCACTGGGTACCATGGCTGTGTAGGCCAGTCGGGTGTTATCAAGATTCCTGAAGCGGAATCCAATTGAATCTTGCGTAATACCCGACTGATGAGGCAGAAGGGAGGAAAAGCATAAACGAACATTTTCCCCCAATACAGCGTGAATGCATCAACTGCTGCTGCCTCAGGGTCTGGTTCCCAAGCGACATACGTTGGTACCTGGTGATTCAGCCTGGATGCAAATAGATCGATATCTGGTGTGCCATATTGCTTTGTAATTTCGGCAAATACTTTGGGATTTAACATCCATTCGATGTTATCGTTAAATTTGCGTGACCTGGTGTCTGCCACTGTATTTTGCTTACCTGGTAGGTAAGTTGCTGATAACCAAGTATGTCTTTCGACACACCATTGCCAGATTAGGTTGACCAATTTGTCACACGATATTGACTTTATACCACCCATGTGGTTGATATAAGCCACCACCGTGGTATTATCTAATTGCAACCGGACATGTGCATGATGCGTATTAGATGAATATGCTTTTAAACCATAAAACGCACCCAACATTTCTAAATAGTTGATACCCCGTGTCTGTAGGCAAGATGATTCAGAATTAGTCCATCTGCCCCCTGTGCTGGATTGCATGTTAGTTGCTCCCCAGCCCAAAGCACTGGCATCCGTTTGAATGGTTAATACTGGGTTGGTGATTATTATGGGACTGGAACTGAGCCTAATGTTCCTTGTCCACCATTGTAACTCTGTAATGGATTCAGCAGTTAAATACATAGCTCGGTCAAAGTGACCTGAGTTTTGCTTAAGTGCGTGCACTTTTGCTCTTTGTAAATTTTGGTAGTGCAAAGGCCCAAATTGTACAGCTGGAAAAGCTGCTACCATTTTACCAATAACTCTAGCTACCTGCCGTATGGTAGCTGTCTCCAAGGTTTTCCCTACTATTAAAATGTCGTCTAAGTACGCCATGACTATATGCTTTTGTTTTCTCAATAATGCCAAGGCGGGTTTTAAGATTTTAGTGAACAACCTTGGAGCGGAGGTTAGTCCATTTGGTAAGGCTTTAAATTGCCATAGCTGTTTCATCCAGATAAATTTTAAGTATTTACGGTGCTCCTTGTGTATGGGTACTGAGTAGTAGGCATCTTTTAAATCAATGC
Organism: Rhinoraja longicauda; assembly: GCF_053455715.1. Taxonomy (NCBI): domain Eukaryota; kingdom Metazoa; phylum Chordata; class Chondrichthyes; order Rajiformes; family Arhynchobatidae; genus Rhinoraja; species Rhinoraja longicauda. The sequence continues at coordinate 23,402 of NW_027601413.1, forward strand.
CTGCTAGAAAGTACCCTGTAGAAATCAAAAGTCTGGCGGTTTCAAAAGTTTCCATCTTAAAATGTGTATAGTTAACTGACTCGTTTAACGTAGTTAAGTCAATGATGATGCGACATCCACCATCTTTTTTAGTTTTAGTGAAAATATTAGACACAAATTCCAAAGGTTGATGTTTTGTTCTTTCAATGACACCTTTTGCTAGTAGCCTCACAAGTTCAGCTTGACCCTCTTGTTTCTCTCTGACTGAGAGGGTGAATACCCTTTGGGGTATATGCTGAACTGGCGGAATGTTTTCATGAACAAAGTCAATTTTATAGCCATGAATGCAGCTTAGTATGTATTTGTCATTAGTAATGGTTTCCCATGCATCCAAAAACAAGTGCAATCTCCCCCCTGATAGTATAGAGTCCCTACTGCTCATATGCCGAGAGGTACCAGACCCACCTACCTCCATGGTTACTGGTGTTAATTTTTCTTCTGCCTCTTCGCTGGTGGATGAGGTGTCTGCTGGGCTGTAGAGGGCTGCTGTTGACGTTGATGTTGTTGGGGGTGGCACATTTTCCATGGGGTCCGCTCTGGGCCCTGGCCTAAAAAAGGCTTACGGGGAATGGTTGCGGACCCCGAGCTTTCACCAGTCCCATTTGGTGGTCTATGACTGGTGGACGCCGTGAGGTACTGCCGCCTGGGTTTGTTAGGTCTGCTCGGTCCCAAACCTGCCCTCACGAGACCAAAGGTCTTGGATTCTTCCTCTAGGTCTTTCACCTTTTTTGGAAGATCCTTTCCAAAAAGCAGAATTGGAGGTTCTGAACCCGGTGTTTTGCAGAGTCCCACAAACTTAGGGTTGAGGGCAGGCTTGATGATTTCCTTCCGTAAAATATTTATCTGGTATTGAGTGGTGCACAGCAGAGCTAATGTATCTTGATGATTTGTGGAGATGTCCACACCATCAATGGACCGAGCATATGATGTCATCCCTGCAGTCAGGAGATTAAGGATTTTCTGGAGCTTCAACTCCAGGTTCCTGATGTTCTGCCCCAAATGTCCCCAAATTTGGCTGTTTACAGCTGGTACATTTAATGATGTACAATTTTCTGGGGCTGTATATAGCTCAAGAGCCTCATTGACCACCCGTTCTTGTAGGGGTTTTGAGGACAGGTGGTCAATGCTGGCTGCAAGTTTCGGCTCTAAAGGCCGACCCCCTCGTGGAATGACCACGTAGCGGTTGACCACACCCAGCAGCTCTTCCTGATCCTGTACACTCTGCGTACTCCGGACATCTTCAGCCAACAACCCCTCTTCCTGACCAGCCCAGACCTGGTCGCCAATGCTGCCTTCAAAAGAAGGTGAGGCAATGGCCAGTGCCGTAAAGGGCACTGCGGGAGTACCTGGGCTCCCTTGGCGAGTCTGCTGCTGCTCTCTCAGCAGATCTCGCTGGAGCATTTGCTCCATAAGCCGTTCCATTCGGCTTAGGCGGCTGCCAGTGCCGCTCTCGAGCGGTGTGGCATCTTCATCCGAATCGTCGGATACTACCGCCCGGTTCTGGCTGCAGGTACCTCCAGCTCGCTGCTCAGGCTGCACTAGCGGTGCTGGGCTCGGCTCGGTAGTTGCTGCCGCCTCTTGCCCCCCCTCCAAAGAACGTTCCTCAACGGAAGACGAACGGGGGCGAGCTGCAAATTTCTTTCCTCTGGTCTTGCTCATCTTGGGACCTGAAGCAGACCACAGAGAAAATACTCACGGCCACGGTAAAACTTACCTGTCGGCCCGACTTTTTAAATTGTAGCGGGAGCACCTTGAACTCCCGTTCGTCGCGGGTGCACTGCATGAACGCTAATGTCGCGCACACGTGCTGGACGGGGTCTTCACGTAGTCACTCACGTGACTCCGAAATAAAATGTCACCCATTCCTTTTCCCCAGAGATGCTGCCTGTCCCAATGATTTACTCCAGCTTTTTGTGTATATTTGGAAATGAATACCTGTATTGAACGTGTAACCTCCGGAAATGTCGGATGGGGTTGTTGAAAAGAAAATGTTTTGTAAATATTCATTACTTGAATAAAGTATTTTTTGAAATTAAAAATAAATAAATAAATCTTCCGTTTAAACCAGCATCTACAGTTCCTTCCTGCACAGTCCAACATTTCAAACTGTATTGAAAACTCTCTTTGCCTCCCTCTCCCCCCACTCCACCAACTCTCATTTTGTTCTTGTTTCATTTGTGGCTTCATTTGCATCTGACACAGTTTCACAAAATGTTACCTGTGCCTGATATGAAAAGTACTTTGTTTTCCATCCACGTGTTTCTTGTTACAAACAGGATTATAATATAATAATAATAATAATAAGCATTTATTTTATATAGCGCCTTATCGGGAGCTCAAAGCGCTTTACAAGAACAATCATAACATAAAAACAAACAGACAAACTATCCTAACGGAGAAGCGGTGAATAAACAGCGCCAGCGTCCTTTCACGTCAGGGTCCGGCAGTAGACAACAAAAAGCACAGGACACACAGATACAATTTTTACACAAACAGCCATCACAGTGATTGCTCTAGGCACACCCTCACTGTGATGGAAGGCAAAGAAAAGTCTTATATCCTCCTCATTCTTCTCCCGTGGTGCCACGAGGTGATCGAGGCTCCCAACTTTTTGAAGCCCCCACCGGGCGATGGAAAGTCCCATGGCCTAGCCGAGCAGGCCGATGAAAGTCCTGAGCCCAATCTGCAGAGTTTCCATTGGAAATGTTATGATGGCAGGTTTGAATTTGGTATACAGAAACCCTCCACTCAAACTCCTCTGAAAACTCCCTTTATCTGTCCGTTTCCTCCTTCTATCCCCACCACTCTGCCACTCTTATTTTCCATAAATTCTCCTGTTTCCTTATTGCTCAATTTGCATCTGAGCCCTTTCATCAATGGTTACCTGATTCCTTGGTGTGAAAAGTCCCTTGTTCTCAGTCTATGTATTTCCTGTTAAAAACAGCGATGCTAGAGCAGGGCAGAGTTAACTCATTATAACCATATAACAATTACAGCACGGAAACAGGCCCGTTCGGCCCTACCAGTCCACGCCGACCACTTTCTCTGACCTAGTCTCATCTACCTGCTCTCAGACCATAACCCTCCAATCCCCTCCCATCCATATACCTATCCAATTTACTCTTAAATAATAAAATCGAGCCTGCCTCCACCTCTTCCACCCGAAGCTCATTCCACACAGCCACCACCCTCTGAGTAAAGAAGTTACCCCTCATGTTACCCCTAAACTTTTGTCCCTTAATTCTGAAGTTATGTCCCCTTGTTGTAATCTTCCCCACTCTCAAAGGGAAAAGCCTACCCACGTCAACTCTGTCCATCCCTCTTAAAATTTAAAAAACCTCTATCAAGTCCCCCCTCAACCTTCTACGCTCCACAGAATAAAGACCCAACCTGTTCAACCTCTCTCTGTAGCTTAAGTGCTGAAACCCAGGCAACATTCTAGTAAATCTCCTCTGTACCCTCTCCATTTTGTCGACATCCTTCCTATAATTTGGCGACCAGAACTGCACACCATACTCCAGATTCAGCCTCACCAATGCCCTGTACAATTTCAACATTACATCCCAACTTCTATATTCGATGCTCTGATTTATAAAGTCAAGCATACCAAACGCCTTCTTCACCACCCTATCCACATGAGATTCCACCTTCAGGGAACAATGCACAGTTATTCCCAAATCCCTCTGTTCCACTGCATTCCTCAATTCCCTACTATTTACCCTGTACCTCCTATTTGGATTTGTCCTACCAAAATGCAGCACCTCACACTTATCAGCATTAAACTCCATCTGCCATCTTTCAGCCCACCCTTCCAAAAGGCCCAAGTCTCTCTGTAGACTTTGAAAATCTACTTCATTATTAACTACACCACCTATCTTAATATCATCTGCATACTTACTAATCCAATTTGCCACACCATCATCCAGATCATTAATGTAAATGACAAACAACAGTGGACCCAACACAGATCCTTGGGGTACTCCACTAGACACTGGCCTCCAACCTGACATACAGTTGTCAACCATTACCCTCTGGTATCTCCCATTCAGCCATTGTTGAATCCATCTTGCAACCTCACTACAAATACCCAACGATTTAACCTTCTTAATCAACCTTCCATGTGGAACCTTTTCAAATGCCTTACTGAAGTCCATATAGACAACATCCACAGCCTTGCCCTTATCAATTTCCCTGGTAACCTCTTCAAAAAATTCAAGAAGATTAGTCAAACATGACCTTCCAGGCACAAATCCATGTTGACTGTTTCTAATCAGGCCTTGTTTATCCATGTGATTATATATATTGTCCCTAAGTATCGTTTCCATTAATTTTCCCACCACAGACGTCAAACTAACAGGTCTATAATTGCTAGGTTTACTTTTAGAACCTTTTTTAGAACCTTTTTTACAATTAGTAATGTAGTGGTTGCAAAAACAAGGGTGTTTTGTGTGGATTTTACTGCAGAGGAACAAGCCATTGGGCCCAACGACATTGACTTGTTTTATACTGCACACCAACATCCTGCAATGTGGAAGCACTGTGCACTCAGCTGTGTCGTGGGACTGCAGTGAACAGAGGGGACTGGACAAGAAACATCCACACAATCATTCCTCGTTCACTAAAAATTACATTAGTTTATCTAAATAAATGAATTGGAGGCAGCCATATATCTTGGACCATTAAACAATATGGAGAGTACTGCAAAGAGGGTAACAGATAGGACCACTAAACGGTTTGAAAATCAGCATCAGAACATCATGACTGAGCTCAACACAGAGGAAATAGTGGAATCAGACTGCACAAACTGGAAAACAAGGATTATCAGTTACTCACTCAAGCTTCCAAGGATACTCTGTTTCTCAGTCTGTCCACCCACTCGTCGTTCTCTGCTGTTCCCTCATATTCCAGTCCCCATTTCACCAACTGCTCCCTTGATTCTTTGTGTCGAATTTTGGTCAGTTTGCAGCCTTCTGTTCACCAATGTTACCTGCGCTCCTGATATTGAAAGTTGCTTGTTCGCACTTTCTTCAGTCTGATAAATGGTCCTAACCAAAACCACTTTCCATTCCTTCAGCAAACACTGCCTGAGCCGTTGTATTACTCCAGCATTTTGTTCAAGATTCCAGTAATTGTAGTTCCCGAATCATGCTCTCATTTTGCCAGGATAGTTGAAGAGGGCTGAATTGACCAGGACATGTGATTCCATTTGACCTGCAATGGCCACAGAAGGGAAGATGAATTATTTATGTCTCTGCACAGAAACACGTCGTTCTGCCCAGCAGATCCATGACATGTTTTACATTCTACATCAACCTCTTGTAACGTGGCAGCTCTGGACACTCAGCTGTGCGGTGGGACTACAGTAGCACTTCATGTTTAAAGTGCCTTTAGGTGCCTAAAAGTGACCTTGTTGTTGATGTGCCTTGTTATGTTATGTTATATTATGTTATGTTAAATGTTTTTTGTATGCTATTCGGAAATAGCAATAAAAATGCTATTTTATAAAAAAGACACTTGTACAGGAACATGGAAAGGTTTGGACGGAAATGGGCCAAGCGTGGGCAAATGAGACTACTTAAACTAGAGGATCTGAGCCGACATTAATGAATTGGGACAAATGATTTTTTCCCTGCTGCATGACTACACATGATCTTTATCCTCCATTCCCTGCAGGCCCATGAGCTTATCTGTAAACCTCTCCGATGCCACTATTGTATCTGCTTCTTCACCACCCATGGCAGGATGTTCCAGGCACCCATCACCCTGTGTTAAAAAAACTAGACCTACACATCTCCTTTAAAGTTTGTCTCTCTCACCTTAAAGCTATTCCCTCTAGTGTTTGACAATTTCGTATTGGGAGAGAAAGTCTAACTGACTAGTCTCTCTACACCTCTCGTAACTTTATATACTTCTATCAGCTACCCTCTCTTTGTAGGTAATAGCCCATAATCCAGGCAAACATTAAACCCATGGCTTGAGTCAGCCTACAGAGACCTCCAACCTCTAGTCTTGGTAAAATGAATGCAACCATCAATCTTACCTATGCCCCTCGTGATTTAATAAACCTCGGTAAGGTCACCCCTCAGCCTCCTTCACTCCAAAAAAGAAACAGCCCCCACGCATCCAGGCTCTCCTCACAACTTGAGCACTCCTGTCCCGGCAACATCCTTCTGCAGCCTCTCTATCTCAATCACATACTTCCAATAGCATGGTGACCAGAAATGCACATGATACTCGAGGTGTGGTCTCACCAATGTTCTATCCAGATGTAATGTGATGTCCTAACCCTTGACTCAATGTCCTGTCCAATGAAGGCAACGACGCCATATGCCGTCTTCACCACTTTGTCTACCCAAAGTATCATATTCTAGAAATTATGTATTTGTCCCCCCAGGTTCCCTGAAAGTGGTGCAAAGTTGCAAAGAGTGCAGAGAAGATTTATGAGAATGTTGCCAGGATTTGAGGGCATGAGCTACAAGGAAAGGTTGGCTAGACTAGAACTTTATTCCATGAAATGCGGGAGGCTGAGGGGTGAACGTATAGAGATGTATAAAACCACGAGGGGGCAAGCTAGGGTGAATGCACAGTCTTGTACCCAGAGTAGAGGCATGAAGAACCAGAGAACATGTTTAAAGTGAGAAGTGAAAGATTTAATAGGAACCTGAAATGCAACATTTTCACTCAGTGATATTTGGAATGAGTGGCCAGAGGAGATACTTGAGGTGGGTACGATAACAACATGTAAAAGACATTTGTAAAGGTATATGGACAAGAAACGTTTAGAGTTAGTTACACTGTAAATGACAGGGCCCAGGAGTGTAAGTAACACTGTAAATGACAGGATCCAGGAGTGTAACACTGTAAATGACAGGACCCAAGAGTGTAAGTAACACTGTAAATGACAGGGCCCAGGAGTGTAACACTGTAAATGACGGCCCAGGAGTGTAAACTAGGTTTAGAGGGATAAAGGCTAAACTCAGGCAGATGGGACTCATGTAGATGGGGCATGTAGGTCGGTGTGGGCATGTTGGGCCGAAAGGCTTGTTGCATAATGTATGACTCTATGACTCTCCCAGTCCAAGCTCCCTCTCTCACATCAGCCATTGTTTCCATCCATTGATGAATGCTCCTGTGATTTTTCATCAGCTGTTTTCTCTGCCTCAGACATGGAGAGTCCATTGTTCTCAGTCAGTGAGCTTCCTAAAACATACACAATACTAAGAAGCATCATTGGACAGAGGGCTCTGACTATTGGATCTTAAATGGACAGAGGATGTTGAAGAACATCTACTGGACACATCCATACAACACCACGGGCAATGCAATGCATCTTCTATAATTTTAATGGACAATTATAATCGAACTGCCCACCACAGAATCCTCCAATCCAACCAACACCACCAATTCCATGCTTAAAAATGACACCAGCTCCTCCCACCCTTCTTCATCTAATCCCAGCACACTGAGCTTCTGTTGCAGTCCACATTTAGTTATCCAACCTTCCTTTGAATACTTGCACACACAAGAACCGTGCCAGTGGATATGTAATGTACATAGAGCATTGGATAGAAACTTCCACAGGACAATCGCTGTGCCAGACATTGGTCACTGTGCTCGGGATCAGTAACGGGTTAACGGCACACAGGGCCTGGGCAGCTGAAGACAAAGACATTAATTGTGAAGCTGTTAAATTTGTGGATAACATGTCAGAATTAGAGTGGCTGAGAGAGACAACCACTGAAGGTAATGGTGGGGCATATGTGATAGGAAGGGGCAAGGCCATGGAAGGCATTTAAAACCAGGTTATGAATTTTATGACCAGGATCAGCAGTAACAGGTGAACGAAATTGGTGCATTAGGGAAATGATAATAGGTAAAATTCTGCCTTTGCTTTCAAACTGTAATAAACTTTCCATTTCTCTCCCTTCACTGCCCCCGAACACCGTCTGCAACTCAACCATCTCCTTCTCATGCCCATCCATTCATTAGTATGTCTCTCTCACTCTGTGTCTCTCCAACTATTGTCTCTTTCATATCTTCTCCCCTCACTCTCCATTGGACAATCCCTCTCTCGATCCACATTTCCAACTTTTGCTCAGTTTGCCACTGTGACATTTGGCCAGTTATGTGGGACCCTGAAGTGGAAGATGCCTTATTCTCATTGAACTGCCATTATAAATATGATAACAGAACAGGGTAGAATTGAACAGTGGCGCATTTCCATTGGAACTGCAATGTCCACATATGCGAGAGTGAATTATTAAAATACTGCACGTAAACAGGCCACTCAGTCCAATAATTCAAAGATGGACACAAACAGCTGGAGTAACTCAGCGGGACCCGTCTAAAGAAGGATCGACATAAAATGTCACCCATTCCTTTTCCCCAGAGATGCTGCCTGTCCCAATGATTTACTCCAGCTTTTTGTGTATATTTGGAAATGAATACCTGTATTGAACGTGTAACCTCCGGAAATGTCGGATGGGGTTGTTGAAAAGAAAATGTTTTGTAAATATTCATTACTTGAATAAAGTATTTTTTGAAATTAAAAATAAATAAATAAATCTTCCGTTTAAACCAGCATCTACAGTTCCTTCCTGCACAGTCCAATATGTCAAACTGCATTGAAAACTCTCTTTGCCTCCCTCTCCCCCCACTCCACCAACTCTCATTTTGTTCTTGTTTCATTTGTGGCTTCATTTGCATCTGACACAGTTTCACAGAATGTTACCTGTGCCTGATATGAAAAGTACTTTGTTTTCCATCCACGTGTTTCTTGTTACAAACAGGATTATAATATAATAATAATAATAATAAGCATTTATTTTATATAGCGCCTTATCGGGAGCTCAAAGCGCTTTACAAGAACAATCATAACATAAAAACAAACAGACAATAGACAATAGACAATAGACAATAGGTGCAGGAGTAGGCCATTCAGCCCTTCGAGCCAGCACCGCCATTCAATGCGATCATGGCTGATCACTATCAATCAGTACCCCGTTCCTGCCTTCTCCCCATACCCCCTCACTCCGCTATCCTTAAGAGCTCTATCCAGCTCTCTCTTGAAAGCATCCAACGAACTGGCCTCCACTGCCTTCTGAGGCAGAGAATTCCACACCTTCACCACCCTCTGACTGAAAAAGTTCTTCCTCATCTCCGTTCTAAATGGCCTACCCCTTATTCTCAAACTGTGGCCCCTTGTTCTGGACTCCCCCAACATTGGGAACATGTTATCTGCCTCTAATGTGTCCAATCCCCTAATTATCTTATATGTTTCAATAAGATCCCCCCTCATCCTTCTAAATTCCAGTGTATACAAGCCCAATCGCTCCAGCCTTTCAACATACGACAGTCCCGCCATTCCGGGAATTAATCTAGTGAACCTACGCTGCACGCCCTCCATAGCAAGAATATCCTAACGGAGAAGTGGCGAATAAACAGCGCCAGCGTCCTCTCACGTCAGGGTCCGGCAGTAGACAACAAAAAGCACAGGACACACAGATACAATTTTTACACAAACAGCCATCACAGTGATTGCTCTAGGCACACCCTCACTGTGATGGAAGGCAAAGAAAAGTCTTATCTCCTCCTCATTCTTCTCCCGTGGTGCCACGAGGTGATCGAGGCTCCCAACTTTTTGAAGCCCCCACCGGGCGATGGAAAGTCCCATGGCCTAGCCGAGCAGGCCGATGAAAGTCCTGAGCCCAATCTGCAGAGTTTCCATTGGAAATGTTATGATGGCAGGTTTGAATTTGGTATACAGAAACCCTCCACTCAAACTCCTCTGAAAACTCCCTTTATCTGTCCGTTTCCTCCTTCTATCCCCACCACTCTGCCACTCTTATTTTCCATAAATTCTCCTGTTTCCTTATTGCTCAATTTGCATCTCAGCCCTTTCATCAATGGTTACCTGATTCCTTGGTGTGAAAAGTCCCTTGTTCTCAGTCTATGTATTTCCTGTTAAAAACAGCGATGCTAGAGCAGGGCAGAGTTAACTCATTATAACCATATAACAATTACAGCACGGAAACAGGCCCGTTCGGCCCTACCAGTCCACGCCGACCACTTTCTCTGACCTAGTCTCATCTACCTGCTCTCAGACCATAACCCTCCAATCCCCTCCCATCCATATACCTATCCAATTTACTCTTAAATAATAAAATCGAGCCTGCCTCCACCTCTTCCACCCGAAGCTCATTCCACACAGCCACCACCCTCTGAGTAAAGAAGTTACCCCTCATGTTACCCCTAAACTTTTGTCCCTTAATTCTGAAGTTATGTCCCCTTGTTGGAATCTTCCCCACTCTCAAAGGGAAAAGCCTACCCACGTCAACTCTGTCCATCCCTCTTAAAATTTAAAAAACCTCTATCAAGTCCCCCCTCAACCTTCTACGCTCCACAGAATAAAGACCCAACCTGTTCAACCTCTCTCTGTAGCTTAAGTGCTGAAACCCAGGCAACATTCTAGTAAATCTACTCTGTACCCTCTCCATTTTGTCGACATCCTTCCTATAATTTGGCGACCAGAACTGCACACCATACTCCAGATTCGGCCTCACCAATGCCCTGTACAATTTCAACATTACATCCCAACTTCTATATTCGATGCTCTGATTTATAAAGTCAAGCATACCAAACGCCTTCTTCACCACCCTATCCACATGAGATTCCACCTTCAGGGAACAATGCACAGTTATTCCCAAATCCCTCTGTTCCACTGCATTCCTCAATTCCCTACTATTTACCCTGTACCTCCTATTTGGATTTGTCCTACCAAAATGCAGCACCTCACACTTATCAGCATTAAACTCCATCTGCCATCTTTCAGCCCACCCTTCCAAAAGGCCCAAGTCTCTCTGTAGACTTTGAAAATCTACTTCATTATTAACTACACCACCTATCTTAATATCATCTGCATACTTACTAATCCAATTTGCCACACCATCATCCAGATCATTAATGTAAATGACAAACAACAGTGGACCCAACACAGATCCTTGGGGTACTCCACTAGACACTGGCCTCCAACCTGACATACAGTTGTCAACCATTACCCTCTGGTATCTCCCATTCAGCCATTGTTGAATCCATCTTGCAACCTCACTACGAATACCCAACGATTTAACCTTCTTAATCAACCTTCCATGTGGAACCTTTTCAAATGCCTTACTGAAGTCCATATAGACAACATCCACAGCCTTGCCCTTATCAATTTCCCTGGTAACCTCTTCAAAAAATTCAAGAAGATTAGTCAAACATGACCTTCCAGGCACAAATCCATGTTGACTGTTTCTAATCAGGCCTTGTTTATCCATGTGATTATATATATTGTCCCTAAGTATCGTTTCCATTAATTTTCCCACCACAGACGTCAAACTAACAGGTCTATAATTGCTAGGTTTACTTTTAGAACCTTTTTTAGAACCTTTTTTACAATTAGTAATGTAGTGGTTGCAAAAACAAGGGTGTTTTGTGTGGATTTTACTGCAGAGGAACAAGCCATTGGGCCCAACGACATTGACTTGTTTTATACTGCACACCAACATCCTGCAATGTGGAAGCACTGTGCACTCAGCTGTGTCGTGGGACTGCAGTGAACAGAGGGGACTGGACAAGAAACATCCACACAATCATTCCTCGTTCACTAAAAATTACATTAGTTTATCTAAATAAATGAATTGGAGGCAGCCATATATCTTGGACCATTAAAAAATATGGAGAGTACTGCAAAGAGGGTAACAGATAGGACCACTAAACGGTTTGAAAATCAGCATCAGAACATCATGACTGAGCTCAACACAGAGGAAATAGTGGAATCAGACTGCACAAACTGGAAAACAAGGATTATCAGTTACTCACTCAAGCTTCCAAGGATACTCTGTTTCTCAGTCTGTCCACCCACTCGTCGTTCTCTGCTGTTCCCTCATATTCCAGTCCCCATTTCACCAACTGCTCCCTTGATTCTTTGTGTCGAATTTTGGTCAGTTTGCAGCCTTCTGTTCACCAATGTTACCTGCGCTCCTGATATTGAAAGTTGCTTGTTCGCACTTTCTTCAGTCTGATAAATGGTCCTAACCAAAACCACTTTCCATTCCTTCAGCAAACACTGCCTGAGCTGTTGTATTACTCCAGCATTTTGTTCAAGATTCCAGTAATTGTAGTTCCCGAATCTTGCTCTCATTTTGCCAGGATAGTTGAAGAGGGCTGAATTGACCAGGACATGTGATTCCATTTGACCTGCAATGGCCACAGAAGGGAAGATGAATTATTTATGTCTCTGCACAGAAACACGTCGTTCTGCCCAGCAGATCCATGACATGTTTTACATTCTACATCAACCTCTTGTAACGTGGCAGCTCTGGACACTCAGCTGTGCGGTGGGACTACAGTAGCACTTCATGTTTAAAGTGCCTTTAGGTGCCTAAAAGTGACCTTGTTGTTGATGTGCCTTGTTATGTTATGTTATATTATGTTATGTTAAATGTTTTTTGTATGCTATTCGGAAAAAGCAATAAAAATGCTATTTTATAAAAAAGACACTTGTACAGGAACATGGAAAGGTTTGGACGGAAATGGGCCAAGCGTGGGCAAATGAGACTACTTAAACTAGAGGATCTGAGCCGACATTAATGAATTGGGACAAATGATTTTTTCCCTGCTGCCTGACTACACATGATCTTTATCCTCCATTCCCTGCAGGCCCATGAGCTTATCTGTAAACCTCTCCGATGCCACTATTGTATCTGCTTCTTCACCACCCATGGCAGGATGTTCCAGGCACCCATCACCCTGTGTTAAAAAAACTAGACCTACACATCTCCTTTAAAGTTTGTCTCTCTCACCTTAAAGCTATTCCCTCTAGTGTTTGACAATTTCGTATTGGGAGAGAAAGTCTAACTGACCAGTCTCTCTATACCTCTCGTAACTTTATATACTTCTATCAGCTATCCTCTCTTTGTAGGTAATAGCCCATAATCCAGGCAAACATTAAACCCATGGCTTGAGTCAGCCTACAGAGACCTCCAACCTCTAGTCTTGGTAAAATGAATGCAACCATCAATCTTACCTATGCCCCTCGTGATTTAATAAACCTCGGTAAGGTCACCCCTCAGCCTCCTTCACTCCAAAAAAGAAACAGCCCCCACGCATCCAGGCTCTCCTCACATCTTGAGCACTCCTGTCCCGGCAACATCCTTCTGCAGCCTCTCTATCTCAATCACATACTTCCAATAGCATGGTGACCAGAAATGCACATGATACTCGAGGTGTGGTCTCACCAATGTTCTATCCAGATGTAATGTGATGTCCTAACCCTTGACTCAATGTCCTGTCCAATGAAGGCAACGACGCCATATGCCGTCTTCACCACTTTGTCTACCCAAAGTATCATATTCTAGAAATTATGTATTTGTCCCCCCAGGTTCCCTGAAAGTGGTGCAAAGTTGCAAAGAGTGCAGAGAAGATTTATGAGAATGTTGCCAGGATTTGAGGGCATGAGCTACAAGGAAAGGTTGGCTAGACTAGAACTTTATTCCATGAAATGCGGGAGGCTGAGGGGTGAACGTATAGAGATGTATAAAACCACGAGGGGGCAAGCTAGGGTGAATGCACAGTCTTGTACCCAGAGTAGAGGCATGAAGAACCAGAGAACATGTTTAAAGTGAGAAGTGAAAGATTTAATAGGAACCTGAAATGCAACATTTTCACTCAGTGATATTTGGAATGAGTGGCCAGAGGAGATACTTGAGGTGGGTACGATAACAACATGTAAAAGACATTTGTAAAGGTATATGGACAAGAAACGTTTAGAGTTAGTTACACTGTAAATGACAGGGCCCAGGAGTGTAAGTAACACTGTAAATGACAGGATCCAGGAGTGTAACACTGTAAATGACAGGACCCAAGAGTGTAAGTAACACTGTAAATGACAGGGCCCAGGAGTGTAACACTGTAAATGACGGCCCAGGAGTGTAAACTAGGTTTAGAGGGATAAAGGCTAAACTCAGGCAGATGGGACTCATGTAGATGGGGCATGTAGGTCGGTGTGGGCATGTTGGGCCGAAAGGCTTGTTGCATAATGTATGACTCTATGACTCTCCCAGTCCGAGCTCCCTCTCTCACATCAGCCATTGTTTCCATCCATTGATGAATGCTCCTGTGATTTTTCATCAGCTGTTTTCTCTGCCTCAGACATGGAGAGTCCATTGTTCTCAGTCAGTGAGCTTCCTAAAACATACACAATACTAAGAAGCATCATTGGACAGAGGGCTCTGACTATTGGATCTTAAATGGACAGAGGATGTTGAAGAACATCTACTGGACACATCCATACAACACCACGGGCAATGCAATGCATCTTCTATAATTTTAATGGACAATTATAATCGAACTGCCCACCACAGAATCCTCCAATCCAACCAACACCACCAATTCCATGCTTAAAAATGACACCAGCTCCTCCCACCCTTCTTCATCTAATCCCAGCACACTGAGCTTCTGTTGCAGTCCACATTTAGTTATCCAACCTTCCTTTGAATACTTGCACACACAAGAACCGCGCCAGTGAATATGTAATGTACATAGAGCATTGGATAGAAACTTCCACAGGACAATCGCTGTGCCAGACATTGGTCACTGTGCTCGGGATCAGTAACGGGTTAACGGCACACAGGGCCTGGGCAGCTGAAGACAAAGACATTAATTGTGAAGCTGTTAAATTTGTGGATAACATGTCAGAATTAGAGTGGCTGAGAGAAACAACCACTGAAGGTAATGGTGGGGCATATGTAATAGGAAGGGGCAAGGCCATGGAAGGCATTTAAAACCAGGTTATGAATTTTATGACCAGGATCAGCAGTAACAGGTGAACGAGATTGGTGCATTAGGGAAATGATAATAGGTAAAATTCTGCCTTTGCTTTCAAACTGTAATAAACTTTCCATTTCTCTCCCTTCACTGCCCCCGAACACCGTCTGCAACTCAAACACCTCCTTCACATGCCCATCCATTCATTAGTATGTCTCTCTCACTCTGTGTCTCTCCAACTATTGTCTCTTTCATATCTTCTCCCCTCACTCTCCATTGGACAATCCCTCTCTCGATCCACATTTCCAACTTTTGCTCAGTTTGCCACTGTGACATTTGGCCAGTTATGTGGGACCCTGAAGTGGAAGATGCCTTATTCTCATTGAACTGCCATTATAAATATGATAACAGAACAGGGTAGAATTGAACAGTGGCGCATTTCCATTGGAACTGCAATGTCCACATATGCGAGAGTGAATTATTAAGATACTGCACGTAAACAGGCCACTCAGTCCAATAATTCAAAGATGGACACAAACAGCTGGAGTAACTCAGCGGGACCCGTCTAAAGAAGGATCGACATAAAATGTCACCCATTCCTTTTCCCCAGAGATGCTGCCTGTCCCAATGATTTACTCCAGCTTTTTGTGTATATTTGGAAATGAATACCTGTATTGAACGTGTAACCTCCGGAAATGTCGGATGGGGTTGTTGAAAAGAAAATGTTTTGTAAATATTCATTACTTGAATAAAGTATTTTTTGAAATTAAAAATAAATAAATAAATCTTCCGTTTAAACCAGCATCTACAGTTCCTTCCTGCACAGTCCAACATTTCAAACTGTATTGAAAACTCTCTTTGCCTCCCTCTCCCCCCACTCCACCAACTCTCATTTTGTTCTTGTTTCATTTGTGGCTTCATTTGCATCTGACACAGTTTCACAGAATGTTACCTGTGCCTGATATGAAAAGTACTTTGTTTTCCATCCACGTGTTTCTTGTTACAAACAGGATTATAATATAATAATAATAATAATAAGCATTTATTTTATATAGCGCCTTATCGGGAGCTCAAAGCGCTTTACAAGAACAATCATAACATAAAAACAAACAGACAAACTATCCTAACGGAGAAGCGGTGAATAAACAACGCCAGCGTCCTCTCACGTCAGGGTCCGGCAGTAGACAACAAAAAGCACAGGACACACAGATACAATTTTTACACAAACAGCCATCACAGTGATTGCTCTAGGCACACCCTCACTGTGATGGAAGGCAAAGAAAAGTCTTATCTCCTCCTCATTCTTCTCCCGTGGTGCCACGAGGTGATCGAGGCTCCCAACTTTTTGAAGCCCCCACCGGGCGATGGAAAGTCCCATGGCCTAGCCGAGCAGGCCGATGAAAGTCCTGAGCCCAATCTGCAGAGTTTCCATTGGAAATGTTATGATGGCAGGTTTGAATTTGGTATACAGAAACCCTCCACTCAAACTCCTCTGAAAACTCCCTTTATCTGTCCGTTTCCTCCTTCTATCCCCACCACTCTGCCACTCTTATTTTCCATAAATTCTCCTGTTTCCTTATTGCTCAATTTGCATCTGAGCCCTTTCATCAATGGTTACCTGATTCCTTGGTGTGAAAAGTCCCTTGTTCTCAGTCTATGTATTTCCTGTTAAAAACAGCGATGCTAGAGCAGGGCAGAGTTAACTCATTATAACCATATAACAATTACAGCACGGAAACAGGCCCGTTCGGCCCTACCAGTCCACGCCGACCACTTTCTCTGACCTAGTCTCATCTACCTGCTCTCAGACCATAACCCTCCAATCCCCTCCCATCCATATACCTATCCAATTTACTCTTAAATAATAAAATCGAGCCTGCCTCCACCACTTCCACCGGAAGCTCATTCCACACAGCCACCACCCTCTGAGTAAAGAAGTTACCCCTCATGTTACCCCTAAACTTTTGTCCCTTAATTCTGAAGTTATGTCCCCTTGTTGTAATCTTCCCCACTCTCAAAGGGAAAAGCCTACCCACGTCAACTCTGTCCATCCCTCTTAAAATTTAAAAAACCTCTATCAAGTCCCCCCTCAACCTTCTACGCTCCACAGAATAAAGACCCAACCTGTTCAACCTCTCTCTGTAGCTTAAGTGCTGAAACCCAGGCAACATTCTAGTAAATCTCCTCTGTACCCTCTCCATTTTGTCGACATCCTTCCTATAATTTGGCGACCAGAACTGCACACCATACTCCAGATTCGGCCTCACCAATGCCCTGTACAATTTCAACATTACATCCCAACTTCTATATTCGATGCTCTGATTTATAAAGTCAAGCATACCAAACGCCTTCTTCACCACCCTATCCACATGAGATTCCACCTTCAGGGAACAATGCACAGTTATTCCCAAATCCCTCTGTTCCACTGCATTCCTCAATTCCCTACTATTTACCCTGTACCTCCTATTTGGATTTGTCCTACCAAAATGCAGCACCTCACACTTATCAGCATTAAACTCCATCTGCCATCTTTCAGCCCACCCTTCCAAAAGGCCCAAGTCTCTCTGTAGACTTTGAAAATCTACTTCATTATTAACTACACCACCTATCTTAATATCATCTGCATACTTACTAATCCAATTTGCCACACCATCATCCAGATCATTAATGTAAATGACAAACAACAGTGGACCCAACACAGATCCTTGGGGTACTCCACTAGACACTGGCCTCCAACCTGACATACAGTTGTCAACCATTACCCTCTGGTATCTCCCATTCAGCCATTGTTGAATCCATCTTGCAACCTCACTACGAATACCCAACGATTTAACCTTCTTAATCAACCTTCCATGTGGAACCTTTTCAAATGCCTTACTGAAGTCCATATAGACAACATCCACAGCCTTGCCCTTATCAATTTCCCTGGTAACCTCTTCAAAAAATTCAAGAAGATTAGTCAAACATGACCTTCCAGGCACAAATCCATGTTGACTGTTTCTAATCAGGCCTTGTTTATCCATGTGATTATATATATTGTCCCGAAGTATCGTTTCCATTAATTTTCCCACCACAGACGTCAAACTAACAGGTCTATAATTGCTAGGTTTACTTTTAGAACCTTTTTTAGAACCTTTTTTACAATTAGTAATGTAGTGGTTGCAAAAACAAGGGTGTTTTGTGTGGATTTTACTGCAGAGGAACAAGCCATTGGGCCCAACGACATTGACTTGTTTTATACTGCACACCAACATCCTGCAATGTGGAAGCACTGTGCACTCAGCTGTGTCGTGGGACTGCAGTGAACAGAGGGGACTGGACAAGAAACATCCACACAATCATTCCTCGTTCACTAAAAATTACATTAGTTTATCTAAATAAATGAATTGGAGGCAGCCATATATCTTGGACCATTAAACAATATGGAGAGTACTGCAAAGAGGGTAACAGATAGGACCACTAAACGGTTTGAAAATCAGCATCAGAACATCATGACTGAGCTCAACACAGAGGAAATAGTGGAATCAGACTGCACAAACTGGAAAACAAGGATTATCAGTTACTCACTCAAGCTTCCAAGGATACTCTGTTTCTCAGTCTGTCCACCCACTCGTCGTTCTCTGCTGTTCCCTCATATTCCAGTCCCCATTTCACCAACTGCTCCCTTGATTCTTTGTGTCGAATTTTGGTCAGTTTGCAGCCTTCTGTTCACCAATGTTACCTGCGCTCCTGATATTGAAAGTTGCTTGTTCGCACTTTCTTCAGTCTGATAAATGGTCCTAACCAAAACCACTTTCCATTCCTTCAGCAAACACTGCCTGAGCTGTTGTATTACTCCAGCATTTTGTTCAAGATTCCAGTAATTGTAGTTCCCGAATCTTGCTCTCATTTTGCCAGGATAGTTGAAGAGGGCTGAATTGACCAGGACATGTGATTCCATTTGACCTGCAATGGCCACAGAAGGGAAGATGAATTATTTATGTCTCTGCACAGAAACACGTCGTTCTGCCCAGCAGATCCATGACATGTTTTACATTCTACATCAACCTCCTGTAACGTGGCAGCTCTGGACACTCAGCTGTGCGGTGGGACTACAGTAGCACTTCATGTTTAAAGTGCCTTTAGGTGCCTAAAAGTGACCTTGTTGTTGATGTGCCTTGTTATGTTATGTTATATTATGTTATGTTAAATGTTTTTTGTATGCTATTCGGAAAAAGCAATAAAAATGCTATTTTATAAAAAAGACACTTGTACAGGAACATGGAAAGGTTTGGACGGAAATGGGCCAAGCGTGGGCAAATGAGACTACTTAAACTAGAGGATCTGAGCCGACATTAATGAATTGGGACAAATGATTTTTTCCCTGCTGCCTGACTACACATGATCTTTATCCTCCATTCCCTGCAGGCCCATGAGCTTATCTGTAAACCTCTCCGATGCCACTATTGTATCTGCTTCTTCACCACCCATGGCAGGATGTTCCAGGCACCCATCACCCTGTGTTAAAAAAACTAGACCTACACATCTCCTTTAAAGTTTGTCTCTCTCACCTTAAAGCTATTCCCTCTAGTGTTTGACAATTTCGTATTGGGAAAGAAAGTCTAACTGACTAGTCTCTCTACACCTCTCGTAACTTTATATACTTCTATCAGCTACCCTCTCTTTGTAGGTAATAGCCCATAATCCAGGCAAACATTAAACCCATGGCTTGAGTCAGCCTACAGAGACCTCCAACCTCTGTCTTGGTAAAATGAATGCAACCATCAATCTTACCTTTGCCCCTCGTGATTTAATAAACCTCGGTAAGGTCACCCCTCAGCCTCCTTCACTCCAAAAAAGAAACAGCCCCCACGCATCCAGGCTCTCCTCACAACTTGAGCACTCCTGTCCCGGCAACATCCTTCTGCAGCCTCTCTATCTCAATCACATACTTCCAATAGCATGGTGACCAGAAATGCACATGATACTCGAGGTGTGGTCTCACCAATGTTCTATCCAGATGTAATGTGATGTCCTAACCCTTGACTCAATGTCCTGTCCAATGAAGGCAACGACGCCATATGCCGTCTTCACCACTTTGTCTACCCAAAGTATCATATTCAAGAAATTATGTATTTGTCCCCCCAGGTTCCCTGAAAGTGGTGCAAAGTTGCAAAGAGTGCAGAGAAGATTTATGAGAATGTTGCCAGGATTTGAGGGCATGAGCTACAAGGAAAGGTTGGCTAGACTAGAACTTTATTCCATGAAATGCGGGAGGCTGAGGGGTGAACGTATAGAGATGTATAAAACCACGAGGGGGCAAGCTAGGGTGAATGCACAGTCTTGTACCCAGAGTAGAGGCATGAAGAACCAGAGAACATGTTTAAAGTGAGAAGTGAAAGATTTAATAGGAACCTGAAATGCAACATTTTCACTCAGTGATATTTGGAATGAGTGGCCAGAGGAGATACTTGAGGTGGGTACGATAACAACATGTAAAAGACATTTGTAAAGGTATATGGACAAGAAACGTTTAGAGTTAGTTACACTGTAAATGACAGGACCCATGAGAGTAAATAACACTAAATGACAGGGTCAAGGAGTGGTGTAAGTAACACTGTAAATGACAGGGCCCAGGAGTGTAAGTAACACTGTAAATGACAGGACCCAGGAGTGTAACACTGTAAATGACAGGACCCAAGAGTGTAAGTAACACTGTAAATGACAGGGCCCAGGAGTGTAACACTGTAAATGACGGCCCAGGAGTGTAAACTAGGTTTAGAGGGATAAAGGCTAAA
Source organism: Rhinoraja longicauda (assembly GCF_053455715.1). Lineage (NCBI taxonomy): Eukaryota > Metazoa > Chordata > Chondrichthyes > Rajiformes > Arhynchobatidae > Rhinoraja > Rhinoraja longicauda. The sequence goes on from NW_027601413.1 coordinate 44,026, forward strand.
CTCAGGCAGATGGGACTCATGTAGATGGGGCATGTAGGTCGGTGTGGGCATGTTGGGCCGAAAAGCTTGTTGCATAATGTATGACTCTATGACTCTCCCAGTCCGAGCTCCCTCTCTCACATCAACCATTGTTTCCATCCATTGATGAATGCTCCTGTGATTTTTCATCAGCTGTTTTCTCTGCCTCAGACATGGAGAGTCCATTGTTCTCAGTCAGTGAGCTTCCTAAAACATACACAATACTAAGAAGCATCATTGGACAGAGGGCTCTGACTATTGGATCTTAAATGGACAGAGGATGTTGAAGAACATCTACTGGACACATCCATACAACACCACGGGCAATGCAATGCATCTTCTATAATTTTAATGGACAATTATAATCGAACTGCCCACCACAGAATCCTCCAATCCAACCAACACCACCAATTCCATGCTTAAAAATGACACCAGCTCCTCCCACCCTTCTTCATCTAATCCCAGCACACTGAGCTTCTGTTGCAGTCCACATTTAGTTTTCCAACCTTCCTTTGAATACTTGCACACACAAGAACCGCGCCAGTGGATATGTAATGTACATAGAGCATTGGACAGAAACTTCCACAGGACAATCGCTGTGCCAGACATTGGTCACTGTGCTTGGGATCAGTAACGGGTTAACGGCACACAGGGCCTGGGCAGCTGAAGACAAAGACATTAATTGTGAAGCTGTTAAATTTGTGGATAACAGTTCAGAATTAGAGTGGCTGAGAGAGACAACCACTGAAGGTAATGGTGGGGCATATGTGATAGGAAGGGGCAAGGCCATGGAAGGCATTTAAAACCAGGTTATGAATTTTATGACCAGGATCAGCAGTAACAGGTGAACGAGATTGGTGCATTAGGGAAATGATAAAAGGTAAAATTCTGCCTTTGCTTTCAAACTGTAATAAACTTTCCATTTCTCTCCCTTCACTGCCCCCGAACACCGTCTGCAACTCAAACACCTCCTTCTCATGCCCATCCATTCATTAGTATGTCTCTCTCACTCTGTGTCTCTCCAACTATTGTCTCTTTCATATCTTCTCCCCTCACTCTCCATTGGACAATCCCTCTCTCGATCCACATTTCCAACTTTTGCTCAGTTTGCCACTGTGACATTTGGCCAGTTATGTGGGACCCTGAAGTGGAAGATGCCTTATTCTCATTGAACTGCCATTATAAATATGATAACAGAACAGGGTAGAATTGAACAGTGGCGCATTTCCATTGGAACTGCAATGTCCACATATGCGAGAGTGAATTATTAAGATACTGCACGTAAACAGGCCACTCAGTCCAATAATTCAAAGATGGACACAAACAGCTGGAGTAACTCAGCGGGACCCGTCTAAAGAAGGATCGACATAAAATGTCACCCATTCCTTTTCCCCAGAGATGCTGCCTGTCCCAATGATTTACTCCAGCTTTTTGTGTATATTTGGAAATTAATACCTGTATTGAACGTGTAACCTCCGGAAATGTCGGATGGGGTTGTTGAAAAGAAAATGTTTTGTAAATATTCATTACTTGAATAAAGTATTTTTTGAAATTAAAAATAAATAAATAAATCTTCCGTTTAAACCAGCATCTACAGTTCCTTCCTGCACAGTCCAACATTTCAAACTGTATTGAAAACTCTCTTTGCCTCCCTCTCCCCCCACTCCACCAACTCTCCTTTTGTTCTTGTTTCATTTGTGGCTTCATTTGCATCTGTAGCTTCATTTGCATCTGACACCTTTCACAAAATGTTACCTGTGCCTGATATGAAAAGTACTTTGTTTTCCATCCAGGTGTTTCTTGTTACAAACAGGATTATAATATAATAATAATAATAATAATAAGCATTTATTTTATATAGCGCCTTATCGGGAGCTCAAAGCGCTTTACAAGAACAATCATAACATAAAAACAAACAGACAAACTATCCTAACGGAGAAGCGGTGAATAAACAGCGCCAGCGTCCTCTCACGTCAGGGTCCGGCAGTAGACAACAAAAAGCACAGGACACACAGATACAATTTTTACACAAACAGCCATCACAGTGATTGCTCTAGGCACACCCTCACTGTGATGGAAGGCAAAGAAAAGTCTTATCTCCTCCTCATTCTTCTCCCGTGGTGCCACGAGGTGATCGAGGCTCCCAACTTTTTGAAGCCCCCACCGGGCGATGGAAAGTCCCATGGCCTAGCCGAGCAGGCCGATGAAAGTCCTGAGCCCAATCTGCAGAGTTTCCATTGGAAATGTTATGATGGCAGGTTTGAATTTGGTATACAGAAACCCTCCACTCAAACTCCTCTGAAAACTCCCTTTATCTGTCCGTTTCCTCCTTCTATCCCCACCACTCTGCCACTCTTATTTTCCATAAATTCTCCTGTTTCCTTATTGCTCAATTTGCATCTGAGCCCTTTCATCAATGGTTACCTGATTCCTTGGTGTGAAAAGTCCCTTGTTCTCAGTCTATGTATTTCCTGTTAAAAACAGCGATGCTAGAGCAGGGCAGAGTTAACTCATTATAACCATATAACAATTACAGCACGGAAACAGGCCCGTTCGGCCCTACCAGTCCACGCCGACCACTTTCTCTGACCTAGTCTCATCTACCTGCTCTCAGACCATAACCCTCCAATCCCCTCCCATCCATATACCTATCCAATTTACTCTTAAATAATAAAATCGAGCCTGCCTCCACCTCTTCCACCCGAAGCTCATTCCACACAGCCACCACCCTCTGAGTAAAGAAGTTACCCCTCATGTTACCCCTAAACTTTTGTCCCTTAATTCTGAAGTTATGTCCCCTTGTTGGAATCTTCCCCACTCTCAAAGGGAAAAGCCTACCCACGTCAACTCTGTCCATCCCTCTTAAAATTTAAAAAACCTCTATCAAGTCCCCCCTCAACCTTCTACGCTCCACAGAATAAAGACCCAACCTGTTCAACCTCTCTCTGTAGCTTAAGTGCTGAAACCCAGGCAACATTCTAGTAAATCTCCTCTGTACCCTCTCCATTTTGTCGACATCCTTCCTATAATTTGGCGACCAGAACTGCACACCATACTCCAGATTCGGCCTCACCAATGCCCTGTACAATTTCAACATTACATCCCAACTTCTATATTCGATGCTCTGATTTATAAAGTCAAGCATACCAAACGCCTTCTTCACCACCCTATCCACATGAGATTCCACCTTCAGGGAACAATGCACAGTTATTCCCAAATCCCTCTGTTCCACTGCATTCCTCAATTCCCTACTATTTACCCTGTACCTCCTATTTGGATTTGTCCTACCAAAATGCAGCACCTCACACTTATCAGCATTAAACTCCATCTGCCATCTTTCAGCCCACCCTTCCAAAAGGCCCAAGTCTCTCTGTAGACTTTGAAAATCTACTTCATTATTAACTACACCACCTATCTTAATATCATCTGCATACTTACTAATCCAATTTGCCACACCATCATCCAGATCATTAATGTAAATGACAAACAACAGTGGACCCAACACAGATCCTTGGGGTACTCCACTAGACACTGGCCTCCAACCTGACATACAATTGTCAACCATTACCCTCTGGTATCTCCCATTCAGCCATTGTTGAATCCATCTTGCAACCTCACTACGAATACCCAACGATTTAACCTTCTTAATCAACCTTCCATGTGGAACCTTTTCAAATGCCTTACTGAAGTCCATATAGACAACATCCACAGCCTTGCCCTTATCAATTTCCCTGGTAACCTCTTCAAAAAATTCAAGAAGATTAGTCAAACATGACCTTCCAGGCACAAATCCATGTTGACTGTTTCTAATCAGGCCTTGTTTATCCATGTGATTATATATATTGTCCCGAAGTATCGTTTCCATTAATTTTCCCACCACAGACGTCAAACTAACAGGTCTATGATTGCTAGGTTTACTTTTAGAACCTTTTTTAGAACCTTTTTTACAATTAGTAATGTAGTGGTTGCAAAAACAAGGGTGTTTTGTGTGGATTTTACTGCAGAGGAACAAGCCATTGGGCCCAACGACATTGACTTGTTTTATACTGCATACCAACATCCTGCAATGTGGAAGCACTGTGCACTCAGCTGTGTCGTGGGACTGCAGTGAACAGAGGGGACTGGACAAGAAACATCCACACAATCATTCCTCGTTCACTAAAAATTACATTAGTTTATCTAAATAAATGAATTGGAGGCAGCCATATATCTTGGACCATTAAACAATATGGAGAGTACTGCAAAGACGGTAACAGATAGGACCACTAAACGGTTTGAAAATCAGCATCAGAACATCATGACTGAGCTCAACACAGAGGAAATAGTGGAATCAGACTGCACAAACTGGAAAACAAGGATTATCAGTTACTCACTCAAGCTTCCAAGGATACTCTGTTTCTCAGTCTGTCCACCCACTCGTCGTTCTCTGCTGTTCCCTCATATTCCAGTCCCCATTTCACCAACTGCTCCCTTGATTCTTTGTGTCGAATTTTGGTCAGTTTGCAGCCTTCTGTTCACCAATGTTACCTGCGCTCCTGATATTGAAAGTTGCTTGTTCGCACTTTCTTCAGTCTGATAAATGGTCCTAACCAAAACCACTTTCCATTCCTTCAGCAAACACTGCCTGAGCTGTTGTATTACTCCAGCATTTTGTTCAAGATTCCAGTAATTGTAGTTCCCGAATCTTGCTCTCATTTTGCCAGGATAGTTGAAGAGGGCTGAATTGACCAGGACATGTGATTCCATTTGACCTGCAATGGCCACAGAAGGGAAGATGAATTATTTATGTCTCTGCACAGAAACACGTCGTTCTGCCCAGCAGATCCATGACATGTTTTACATTCTACATCAACCTCTTGTAACGTGGCAGCTCTGGACACTCAGCTGTGCGGTGGGACTACAGTAGCACTTCATGTTTAAAGTGCCTTTAGGTGCCTAAAAGTGACCTTGTTGTTGATGTGCCTTGTTATGTTATGTTATATTATGTTATGTTAAATGCTTTTTGTATGCTATTCGGAAATAGCAATAAAAATGCTATTTTATAAAAAAGACACTTGGACAGGAACATGGAAAGGTTTGGACGGAAATGGGCCAAGCGTGGGCAAATGAGACTACTTAAACTAGAGGATCTGAGCCGACATTAATGAATTGGGACAAATGATTTTTTCCCTGCTGCCTGACTACACATGATCTTTATCCTCCATTCCCTGCAGGCCCATGAGCTTATCTGTAAACCTCTCCGATGCCACTATTGTATCTGCTTCTTCACCACCCATGGCAGGATGTTCCAGGCACCCATCACCCTGTGTTAAAAAAACTAGACCTACACATCTCCTTTAAAGTTTGTCTCTCTCACCTTAAAGCTATTCCCTCTAGTGTTTGACAATTTCGTATTGGGAGAGAAAGTCTAACTGACTAGTCTCTCTACACCTCTCGTAACTTTATATACTTCTATCAGCTATCCTCTCTTTGTAGGTAATAGCCCATAATCCAGGCAAACATTAAACCCATGGCTTGAGTCAGCCTACAGAGACCTCCAACCTCTAGTCTTGGTAAAATGAATGCAACCATCAATCTTACCTATGCCCCTCGTGATTTAATAAACCTCGGTAAGGTCACCCCTCAGCCTCCTTCACTCCAAAAAAGAAACAGCCCCCACGCATCCAGGCTCTCCTCACAACTTGAGCACTCCTGTCCCGGCAACATCCTTCTGCAGCCTCTCTATCTCAATCACATACTTCCAATAGCATGGTGACCAGAAATGCACATGATACTCGAGGTGTGGTCTCACCAATGTTCTATCCAGATGTAATGTGATGTCCTAACCCTTGACTCAATGTCCTGTCCAATGAAGACAACGACGCCATATGCCGTCTTCACCACTTTGTCTACCCAAAGTATCATATTCTAGAAATTATGTATTTGTCCCCCCAGGTTCCCTGAAAGTGGTGCAAAGTTGCAAAGAGTGCAGAGAAGATTTATGAGAATGTTGCCAGGATTTGAGGGCATGAGCTACAAGGAAAGGTTGGCTAGACTAGAACTTTATTCCATGAAATGCGGGAGGCTGAGGGGTGAATGTATAGAGATGTATAAAACCACGAGGGGGCAAGCTAGGGTGAATGCACAGTCTTGTACCCAGAGTAGAGGCATGAAGAACCAGAGAACATGTTTAAAGTGAGAAGTGAAAGATTTAATAGGAACCTGAAATGCAACATTTTCACTCAGTGATATTTGGAATGAGTGGCCAGAGGAGATACTTGAGGTGGGTACGATAACAACATGTAAAATACATTTGTAAAGGTATATGGACAAGAAACGTTTAGAGTTAGTTACACTGTAAATGACAGGACCCATGAGAGTAAATAACACTAAATGACAGGGTCAAGGAGTGGTGTAAGTAAAACTGTAAATGACAGGGCCCAGGAGTGTAAGTAACACTGTAAATGACAGGACCCAGGAGTGTAACACTGTAAATGACAGGACCCAAGAGTGTAAGTAACACTGTAAATGACAGGGCCCAGGAGTGTAACACTGTAAATGACGGCCCAGGAGTGTAAACTAGGTTTAGAGGGATAAAGGCTAAACTCAGGCAGATGGGACTCATGTAGATGGGGCATGTAGGTCGGTGTGGGCATGTTGGGCCGAAAAGCTTGTTGCATAATGTATGACTCTATGACTCTCCCAGTCCGAGCTCCCTCTCTCACATCAACCATTGTTTCCATCCATTGATGAATGCTCCTGTGATTTTTCATCAGCTGTTTTCTCTGCCTCAGACATGGAGAGTCCATTGTTCTCAGTCAGTGAGCTTCCTAAAACATACACAATACTAAGAAGCATCATTGGACAGAGGGCTCTGACTATTGGATCTTAAATGGACAGAGGATGTTGAAGAACATCTACTGGACACATCCATACAACACCACGGGCAATGCAATGCATCTTCTATAATTTTAATGGACAATTATAATCGAACTGCCCACCACAGAATCCTCCAATCCAACCAACACCACCAATTCCATGCTTAAAAATGACACCAGCTCCTCCCACCCTTCTTCATCTAATCCCAGCACACTGAGCTTCTGTTGCAGTCCACATTTAGTTTTCCAACCTTCCTTTGAATACTTGCACACACAAGAACCGCGCCAGTGAATATGTAATGTACATAGAGCATTGGATAGAAACTTCCACAGGACAATCGCTGTGCCAGACATTGGTCACTGTGCTTGGGATCAGTAACGGGTTAACGGCACACAGGGCCTGGGCAGCTGAAGACAAAGACATTAATTGTGAAGCTGTTAAATTTGTGGATAACAGTTCAGAATTAGAGTGGCTGAGAGAGACAACCACTGAAGGTAATGGTGGGGCATATGTGATAGGAAGGGGCAAGGCCATGGAAGGCATTTAAAACCAGGTGATGAATTTTATGACCAGGATCAGCAGTAACAGGTGAACGAGATTGGTGCATTAGGGAAATGATAATAGGTAAAATTCTGCCTTTGCTTTCAAACTGTAATAAACTTTCCATTTCTCTCCCTTCACTGCCCCCGAACACCGTCTGCAACTCAAACATCTCCTTCACATGCCCATCCATTCATTAGTATGTCTCTCTCACTCTGTGTCTCTCCAACTATTGTCTCTTTCATATCTTCTCCCCTCACTCTCCATTGGACAATCCCTCTCTCGATCCACATTTCCAACTTTTGCTCAGTTTGCCACTGTGACATTTGGCCAGTTATGTGGGACCCTGAAGTGGAAGATGCCTTATTCTCATTGAACTGCCATTATAAATATGATAACAGAACAGGGTAGAATTGAACAGTGGCGCATTTCCATTGGAACTGCAATGTCCACATATGCGAGAGTGAATTATTAAGATACTGCACGTAAACAGGCCACTCAGTCCAATAATTCAAAGATGGACACAAACAGCTGGAGTAACTCAGCGGGACCCGTCTAAAGAAGGATCGACATAAAATGTCACCCATTCCTTTTCCCCAGAGATGCTGCCTGTCCCAATGATTTACTCCAGCTTTTTGTGTATATTTGGAAATGAATACCTGTATTGAACGTGTAACCTCCGGAAATGTCGGATGGGGTTGTTGAAAAGAAAATGTTTTGTAAATATTCATTACTTGAATAAAGTATTTTTTGAAATTAAAAATAAATAAATAAATCTTCCGTTTAAACCAGCATCTACAGTTCCTTCCTGCACAGTCCAACATTTCAAACTGTATTGAAAACTCTCTTTGCCTCCCTCTCCCCCCACTCCACCAACTCTCCTTTTGTTCTTGTTTCATTTGTGGCTTCATTTGCATCTGTAGCTTCATTTGCATCTGACACCTTTCACAGAATGTTACCTGTGCCTGATATGAAAAGTACTTTGTTTTCCATCCACGTGTTTCTTGTTACAAACAGGATTATAATATAATAATAATAATAAGCATTTATTTTATATAGCGCCTTATCGGGAGCTCAAAGCGCTTTACAAGAACAATCATAACATAAAAACAAACAGACAAACTATCCTAACGGAGAAGCGGTGAATAAACAGCGCCAGCGTCCTCTCACGTCAGGGTCCGGCAGTAGACAACAAAAAGCACAGGACACACAGATACAATTTTTACACAAACAGCCATCACAGTGATTGCTCTAGGCACACCCTCACTGTGATGGAAGGCAAAGAAAAGTCTTATCTCCTCCTCATTCTTCTCCCGTGGTGCCACGAGGTGATCGAGGCTCCCAACTTTTTGAAGCCCCCACCGGGCGATGGAAAGTCCCATGGCCTAGCCGAGCAGGCCGATGAAAGTCCTGAGCCCAATCTGCAGAGTTTCCATTGGAAATGTTATGATGGCAGGTTTGAATTTGGTATACAGAAACCCTCCACTCAAACTCCTCTGAAAACTCCCTTTATCTGTCCGTTTCCTCCTTCTATCCCCACCACTCTGCCACTCTTATTTTCCATAAATTCTCCTGTTTCCTTATTGCTCAATTTGCATCTGAGCCCTTTCATCAATGGTTACCTGATTCCTTGGTGTGAAAAGTCCCTTGTTCTCAGTCTATGTATTTCCTGTTAAAAACAGCGATGCTAGAGCAGGGCAGAGTTAACTCATTATAACCATATAACAATTACAGCACGGAAACAGGCCCGTTCGGCCCTACCAGTCCACGCCGACCACTTTCTCTGACCTAGTCTCATCTACCTGCTCTCAGACCATAACCCTCCAATCCCCTCCCATCCATATACCTATCCAATTTACTCTTAAATAATAAAATCGAGCCTGCCTCCACCTCTTCCACCGGAAGCTCATTCCACACAGCCACCACCCTCTGAGTAAAGAAGTTACCCCTCATGTTACCCCTAAACTTTTGTCCCTTAATTCTGAAGTTATGTCCCCTTGTTGGAATCTTCCCCACTCTCAAAGGGAAAAGCCTACCCACGTCAACTCTGTCCATCCCTCTTAAAATTTAAAAAACCTCTATCAAGTCCCCCCTCAACCTTCTACGCTCCACAGAATAAAGACCCAACCTGTTCAACCTCTCTCTGTAGCTTAAGTGCTGAAACCCAGGCAACATTCTAGTAAATCTCCTCTGTACCCTCTCCATTTTGTCGACATCCTTCCTATAATTTGGCGACCAGAACTGCACACCATACTCCAGATTCGGCCTCACCAATGCCCTGTACAATTTCAACATTACATCCCAACTTCTATATTCGATGCTCTGATTTATAAAGTCAAGCATACCAAACGCCTTCTTCACCACCCTATCCACATGAGATTCCACCTTCAGGGAACAATGCACAGTTATTCCCAAATCCCTCTGTTCCACTGCATTCCTCAATTCCCTACTATTTACCCTGTACCTCCTATTTGGATTTGTCCTACCAAAATGCAGCACCTCACACTTATCAGCATTAAACTCCATCTGCCATCTTTCAGCCCACCCTTCCAAAAGGCCCAAGTCTCTCTGTAGACTTTGAAAATCTACTTCATTATTAACTACACCACCTATCTTAATATCATCTGCATACTTACTAATCCAATTTGCCACACCATCATCCAGATCATTAATGTAAATGACAAACAACAGTGGACCCAACACAGATCCTTGGGGTACTCCACTAGACACTGGCCTCCAACCTGACATACAGTTGTCAACCATTACCCTCTGGTATCTCCCATTCAGCCATTGTTGAATCCATCTTGCAACCTCACTACGAATACCCAACGATTTAACCTTCTTAATCAACCTTCCATGTGGAACCTTTTCAAATGCCTTACTGAAGTCCATATAGACAACATCCACAGCCTTGCCCTTATCAATTTCCCTGGTAACCTCTTCAAAAAATTCAAGAAGATTAGTCAAACATGACCTTCCAGGCACAAATCCATGTTGACTGTTTCTAATCAGGCCTTGTTTATCCATGTGATTATATATATTGTCCCGAAGTATCGTTTCCATTAATTTTCCCACCACAGACGTCAAACTAACAGGTCTATGATTGCTAGGTTTACTTTTAGAACCTTTTTTAGAACCTTTTTTACAATTAGTAATGTAGTGGTTGCAAAAACAAGGGTGTTTTGTGTGGATTTTACTGCAGAGGAACAAGCCATTGGGCCCAACGACATTGACTTGTTTTATACTGCACACCAACATCCTGCAATGTGGAAGCACTGTGCACTCAGCTGTGTCGTGGGACTGCAGTGAACAGAGGGGACTGGACAAGAAACATCCACACAATCATTCCTCGTTCACTAAAAATTACATTAGTTTATCTAAATAAATGAATTGGAGGCAGCCATATATCTTGGACCATTAAACAATATGGAGAGTACTGCAAAGACGGTAACAGATAGGACCACTAAACGGTTTGAAAATCAGCATCAGAACATCATGACTGAGCTCAACACAGAGGAAATAGTGGAATCAGACTGCACAAACTGGAAAACAAGGATTATCAGTTACTCACTCAAGCTTCCAAGGATACTCTGTTTCTCAGTCTGTCCACCCACTCGTCGTTCTCTGCTGTTCCCTCATATTCCAGTCCCCATTTCACCAACTGCTCCCTTGATTCTTTGTGTCGAATTTTGGTCAGTTTGCAGCCTTCTGTTCACCAATGTTACCTGCGCTCCTGATATTGAAAGTTGCTTGTTCGCACTTTCTTCAGTCTGATAAATGGTCCTAACCAAAACCACTTTCCATTCCTTCAGCAAACACTGCCTGAGCCGTTGTATTACTCCAGCATTTTGTTCAAGATTCCAGTAATTGTAGTTCCCGAATCTTGCTCTCATTTTGCCAGGATAGTTGAAGAGGGCTGAATTGACCAGGACATGTGATTCCATTTGACCTGCAATGGCCACAGAAGGGAAGATGAATTATTTATGTCTCTGCACAGAAACACGTCGTTCTGCCCAGCAGATCCATGACATGTTTTACATTCTACATCAACCTCTTGTAACGTGGCAGCTCTGGACACTCAGCTGTGCGGTGGGACTACAGTAGCACTTCATGTTTAAAGTGCCTTTAGGTGCCTAAAAGTGACCTTGTTGTTGATGTGCCTTGTTATATTATGTTATATTATGTTATGTTAAATGCTTTTTGTATGCTATTCGGAAATAGCAATAAAAATGCTATTTTATAAAAAAGACACTTGGACAGGAACATGGAAAGGTTTGGACGGAAATGGGCCAAGCGTGGGCAAATGAGACTACTTAAACTAGAGGATCTGAGCCGACATTAATGAATTGGGACAAATGATTTTTTCCCTGCTGCCTGACTACACATGATCTTTATCCTCCATTCCCTGCAGGCCCATGAGCTTATCTGTAAACCTCTCCGATGCCACTATTGTATCTGCTTCTTCACCACCCATGGCAGGATGTTCCAGGCACCCATCACCCTGTGTTAAAAAAACTAGACCTACACATCTCCTTTAAAGTTTGTCTCTCTCACCTTAAAGCTATTCCCTCTAGTGTTTGACAATTTCGTATTGGGAGAGAAAGTCTAACTGACTAGTCTCTCTACACCTCTCGTAACTTTATATACTTCTATCAGCTACCCTCTCTTTGTAGGTAATAGCCCATAATCCAGGCAAACATTAAACCCATGGCTTGAGTAAGCCTACAGAGACCTCCAACCTCTAGTCTTGGTAAAATGAATGCAACCATCAATCTTACCTATGCCCCTCGTGATTTAATAAACCTCGGTAAGGTCACCCCTCAGCCTCCTTCACTCCAAAAAAGAAACAGCCCCCACGCATCCAGGCTCTCCTCACAACTTGAGCACTCCTGTCCCGGCAACATCCTTCTGCAGCCTCTCTATCTCAATCACATACTTCCAATAGCATGGTGACCAGAAATGCACATGATACTCGAGGTGTGGTCTCACCAATGTTCTATCCAGATGTAATGTGATGTCCTAACCCTTGACTCAATGTCCTGTCCAATGAAGGCAACGACGCCATATGCCGTCTTCACCACTTTGTCTACCCAAAGTATCATATTCTAGAAATTATGTATTTGTCCCCCCAGGTTCCCTGAAAGTGGTGCAAAGTTGCAAAGAGTGCAGAGAAGATTTATGAGAATGTTGCCAGGATTTGAGGGCATGAGCTACAAGGAAAGGTTGGCTAGACTAGAACTTTATTCCATGAAATGCAGGAGGCTGAGGGGTGAACGTATAGAGATGTATAAAACCACGAGGGGGCAAGCTAGGGTGAATGCACAGTCTTGTACCCAGAGTAGAGGCATGAAGAACCAGAGAACATGTTTAAAGTGAGAAGTGAAAGATTTAATAGGAACCTGAAATGCAACATTTTCACTCAGTGATATTTGGAATGAGTGGCCAGAGGAGATACTTGAGGTGGGTACGATAACAACATGTAAAAGACATTTGTAAAGGTATATGGACAAGAAACGTTTAGAGTTAGTTACACTGTAAATGACAGGGCCCAGGAGTGTAAGTAACACTGTAAATGACAGGATCCAGGAGTGTAACACTGTAAATGACAGGACCCAAGAGTGTAAGTAACACTGTAAATGACAGGGCCCAGGAGTGTAACACTGTAAATGACAGGACCCAAGAGTGTAAGTAACACTGTAAATGACAGGACCCAAGAGTGTAAGTAACACTGTAAATGACAGGGCCCAGGAGTGTAACACTGTAAATGACAGGACCCAAGAGTGTAAGTAACACTGTAAATGACAGGGCCCAGGAGTGTAACACTGTAAATGACAGGACCCAAGAGTGTAAGTAACACTGTAAATGACAGGGCCCAGGAGTGTAACACTGTAAATGACGGCCCAGGAGTGTAAACTAGGTTTAGAGGGATAAAGGCTAAACTCAGGCAGATGGGACTCATGTAGATGGGGCATGTAGGTCGGTGTGGGCATGTTGGGCCGAAAGGCTTGTTGCATAATGTATGACTCTATGACTCTCCCAGTCCGAGCTCCCTCTCTCACATCAGCCATTGTTTCCATCCATTGATGAATGCTCCTGTGATTTTTCATCAGCTGTTTTCTCTGCCTCAGACATGGAGAGTCCATTGTTCTCAGTCAGTGAGCTTCCTAAAACATACACAATACTAAGAAGCATCATTGGACAGAGGGCTCTGACTATTGGATCTTAAATGGACAGAGGATGTTGAAGAACATCTACTGGACACATCCATACAACACCACGGGCAATGCAATGCATCTTCTATAATTTTAATGGACAATTATAATCGAACTGCCCACCACAGAATCCTCCAATCCAACCAACACCACCAATTCCATGCTTAAAAATGACACCAGCTCCTCCCACCCTTCTTCATCTAATCCCAGCACACTGAGCTTCTGTTGCAGTCCACATTTAGTTATCCAACCTTCCTTTGAATACTTGCACACACAAGAACCGCGCCAGTGAATATGTAATGTACATAGAGCATTGGATAGAAACTTCCACAGGACAATCGCTGTGCCAGACATTGGTCACTGTGCTCGGGATCAGTAACGGGTTAACGGCACACAGGGCCTGGGCAGCTGAAGACAAAGACATTAATTGTGAAGCTGTTAAATTTGTGGATAACATGTCAGAATTAGAGTGGCTGAGAGAGACAACCACTGAAGGTAATAGTGGAGCATATGTGATAGGAAGGGGCAAGGCCATGGAAGGCATTTAAAACCAGGTTATGAATTTTATGACCAGGATCAGCAGTAACAGGTGAACGAGATTGGTGCATTAGGGAAATGATAAAAGGTAAAATTCTGCCTTTGCTTTCAAACTGTAATAAACTTTCCATTCTCTCCCTTCACTGCCCCCGAATACCGTCTGCAACTCAAACACCTCCTTCACATGCCCATCCATTCATTAGTATGTCTCTCTCACTCTGTGTCTCTCCAACTATTGTCTCTTTCATATCTTCTCCCCTCACTCTCCATTGGACAATCCCTCTCTCGATCCACATTTCCAACTTTTGCTCAGTTTGCCACTGTGACATTTGGCCAGTTATGTGGGACCCTGAAGTGGAAGATGCCTTATTCTCATTGAACTGCCATTATAAATATGATAACAGAACAGGGTAGAATTGAACAGTGGCGCATTTCCATTGGAACTGCAATGTCCACATATGCGAGAGTGAATTATTAAGATACTGCACGTAAACAGGCCACTCAGTCCAATAATTCAAAGATGGACACAAACAGCTGGAGTAACTCAGCGGGACCCGTCTAAAGAAGGATCGACATAAAATGTCACCCATTCCTTTTCCCCAGAGATGCTGCCTGTCCCAATGATTTACTCCAGCTTTTTGTGTATATTTGGAAATTAATACCTGTATTGAACGTGTAACCTCCGGAAATGTCGGATGGGGTTGTTGAAAAGAAAATGTTTTGTAAATATTCATTACTTGAATAAAGTATTTTTTGAAATTAAAAATAAATAAATAAATCTTCCGTTTAAACCAGCATCTACAGTTCCTTCCTGCACAGTCCAACATTTCAAACTGTATTGAAAACTCTCTTTGCCTCCCTCTCCCCCCACTCCACCAACTCTCCTTTTGTTCTTGTTTCATTTGTGGCTTCATTTGCATCTGACACAGTTTCACAGAATGTTACCTGTGCCTGATATGAAAAGTACTTTGTTTTCCATCCACGTGTTTCTTGTTACAAACAGGATTATAATATAATAATAATAATAATAAGCATTTATTTTATATAGCGCCTTATCGGGAGCTCAAAGCGCTTTACAAGAACAATCATAACATAAAAACAAACAGACAAACTATCCTAACGGAGAAGCGGTGAATAAACAGCGCCAGCGTCCTTTCACGTCAGGGTCCGGCAGTAGACAACAAAAAGCACAGGACGCACAGATACAATTTTTACACAAACAGCCATCACAGTGATTGCTCTAGGCACACCCTCACTGTGATGGAAGGCAAAGAAAAGTCTTATCTCCTCCTCATTCTTCTCCCGTGGTGCCACGAGGTGATCGAGGCTCCCAACTTTTTGAAGCCCCCACCAGGCGATGGAAAGTCCCATGGCCTAGCCGAGCAGGCCGATGAAAGTCCTGAGCCCAATCTGCAGAGTTTCCATTGGAAATGTTATGATGGCAGGTTTGAATTTGGTATACAGAAACCCTCCACTCAAACTCCTCTGAAAACTCCCTTTATCTGTCCGTTTCCTCCTTCTATCCCCACCACTCTGCCACTCTTATTTTCCATAAATTCTCCTGTTTCCTTATTGCTCAATTTGCATCTGAGCCCTTTCATCAATGGTTACCTGATTCCTTGGTGTGAAAAGTCCCTTGTTCTCAGTCTATGTATTTCCTGTTAAAAACAGCGATGCTAGAGCAGGGCAGAGTTAACTCATTATAACCATATAACAATTACAGCACGGAAACAGGCCCGTTCGGCCCTACCAGTCCACGCCGACCACTTTCTCTGACCTAGTCTCATCTACCTGCTCTCAGACCATAACCCTCCAATCCCCTCCCATCCATATACCTATCCAATTTACTCTTAAATAATAAAATCGAGCCTGCCTCCACCTCTTCCACCCGAAGCTCATTCCACACAGCCACCACCCTCTGAGTAAAGAAGTTACCCCTCATGTTACCCCTAAACTTTTGTCCCTTAATTCTGAAGTTATGTCCCCTTGTTGTAATCTTCCCCACTCTCAAAGGGAAAAGCCTACCCACGTCAACTCTGTCCATCCCTCTTAAAATTTAAAAAACCTCTATCAAGTCCCCCCTCAACCTTCTACGCTCCACAGAATAAAGACCCAACCTGTTCAACCTCTCTCTGTAGCTTAAGTGCTGAAACCCAGGCAACATTCTAGTAAATCTCCTCTGTACCCTCTCCATTTTGTCGACATCCTTCCTATAATTTGGCGACCAGAACTGCACACCATACTCCAGATTCGGCCTCACCAATGCCCTGTACAATTTCAACATTACATCCCAACTTCTATATTCGATGCTCTGATTTATAAAGTCAAGCATACCAAACGCCTTCTTCACCACCCTATCCACATGAGATTCCACCTTCAGGGAACAATGCACAGTTATTCCCTAATCCCTCTGTTCCACTGCATTCCTCAATTCCCTACTATTTACCCTGTACCTCCTATTTGGATTTGTCCTACCAAAATGCAGCACCTCACACTTATCAGCATTAAACTCCATCTGCCATCTTTCAGCCCACCCTTCCAAAAGGCCCAAGTCTCACTGTAGACTTTGAAAATCTACTTCATTATTAACTACACCACCTATCTTAATATCATCTGCATACTTACTAATCCAATTTGCCACACCATCATCCAGATCATTAATGTAAATGACAAACAACAGTGGACCCAACACAGATCCTTGGGGTACTCCACTAGACACTGGCCTCCAACCTGACATACAGTTGTCAACCATTACCCTCTGGTATCTCCCATTCAGCCATTGTTGAATCCATCTTGCAACCTCACTACGAATACCCAACGATTTAACCTTCTTAATCAACCTTCCATGTGGAACCTTTTCAAATGCCTTACGGAAGTCCATATAGACAACATCCACAGCCTTGCCCTTATCAATTTCCCTGGTAACCTCTTCAAAAAATTCAAGAAGATTAGTCAAACATGACCTTCCAGGCACAAATCCATGTTGACTGTTTCTAATCAGGCCTTGTTTATCCATGTGATTATATATATTGTCCCTAAGTATCGTTTCCATTAATTTTCCCACCACAGACGTCAAACTAACAGGTCTATAATTGCTAGGTTTACTTTTAGAACCTTTTTTAGAACCTTTTTTACCATTAGTATTGTAGTGGTTGCAAAAACATGGGTGTTTTGTGTGGATTTTACTGCAGAGGAACAAGCCATTGGGCCCAACGACATTGACTTGTTTTATACTGCACACCAACATCCTGCAATGTGGAAGCACTGTGCACTCAGCTGTGTCATGGGACTGCAATGAACAGAGGGGACGGGACAAGGAACATCCACACAATCATTCCTCGTTCACTAAAAATTACATCAGTTTATCTAAATAAATGAATTGGAGGCAGCCATATATCTTGGACCATTAAAAAATATGGAGAGTACTGCAAAGACGGTAACAGATAGGACCACTAAACGGTTTGAAAATCAGCATCAGAACATCATGACTGAGCTCAACACAGAGGAAATAGTGGAATAAGACTGCACAAACTGGAAAACAAGGATTATCTGTTACTCACTCAAGCTTCCAAGGTTATTCTGTTTCTCACTCTGTCCACCCACTCGTCGTTCTCTCCTGTTCCCTCATATTCCAGTCCCCATTTCACCAGCTGCTCCTAACCAAAACCACTTTCCATTCCTTCAGCAAACACTGCCTGAGCTGTTGTATTACTCCAGCATTTTGTTCAAGATTCCAGTAATTGTAGTTCCCGAATTTTGCTCTCATTTTGCCAGGATAGTTGAAGAGGGCTGAATTGACCAGGACATGTGATTCCATTTGACCTGCAATGGCCACAGAAGGGAAGATGAATTATTTATGTCTCTGCACAGAAACACGTCGTTCTGCCCAGCAGATCCATGACATGTTTTACATTCTACATCAACCTCCTGTAACGTGGCAGCTCTGGACACTCAGCTGTGCGGTGGGACTACAGTAACAGAGAGGACTGGAAAAGGAACATACATATTGGTGTCAGTGCTCGATTACTATGATGTGCGGACAGCACATGGGGCCTCAGCAGCTGCAAAACTGCCAAGACTTGAAAATTATGTTGGGATTTTAAATGTGTTTAAAGGGATGGAATGGATAAGCTGTCTATTTTCCCTCGAAAATCAGCATGAGAACATCATGACTGAGCTCAACACAGAGGATATAGTGGAATAAGACAATAGACAATAGGTGCAGGAAGAGGCCAATCGGACCTTCGAGTCAGCACCACCATTCAATGTGATCATGGCTGATCATTCTCAATCAGTTCCTGCCTTCTCCCCATACCCCCTGACTCCGCTATCCTTAAGAGCTCTATCTAGCTCTCCCTTGAATCTGCCATGCATCCGCCCACTCACACATCCTGTCCAAGTCACCCTGCAACCTCATAGCATCTTCCTCACAGTTCACACTACCACCCAGCTTTGCATCTTCTGCAAATTTGCTAATGGTACTTTTAATCCCTTCATCCATGTCATTGATGTATATTGTAAATAGCTTCGGTCCAGCACCGAGCCTTGCGGTACCCCACTAGTCACTGCCTGCCATTCTGAAAGGGACCCATTTATCCCCACTCTTTGCTTTCTGTGTGTCAACCAATTTTCTATCCATGTCAATACCCTACCTCCAATACCATGTGCTCTAATTTTGCCCACTAATCTCCTATGTGGGACCTTGTCAAAGGCTTTCTGA
Organism: Rhinoraja longicauda; assembly: GCF_053455715.1. Classification (NCBI taxonomy): domain Eukaryota; kingdom Metazoa; phylum Chordata; class Chondrichthyes; order Rajiformes; family Arhynchobatidae; genus Rhinoraja; species Rhinoraja longicauda. The sequence goes on from NW_027601413.1 coordinate 62,911, forward strand.
AAGTCGAGGTACACCACATCCACCGGCTCTCCCCTGTCAATTTTCCTAGGTACATCCTCAAAAAAATCCAGAAAATTAGTCAAGCATGATTTCCCCTTCGTAAATCCATGCTGACTCGGAACGATCTTGTTACTGCTATCCAAATGCTCCGCAATTTGTCTTTTATAATTGGCTCCAGCATCTTCCTCACCATTGATGTCAGACTAACTAAAATTTCTCGTTTTCTCTCTCTCTCCTTTCTTAAAAAGTGGGATAACATTAGCTACCCTCCAATCCACAGGAACTGATCCTGAATCTATAGAACATTGGAAAATGATCACCAATGCGTCCACAATTTCTAGAGCCACCTCCTTAAGCACCCTGGGATGCAGACCATCAGGCCCTGGGGATTTATCAGCCTTCGGTCCCATCAGTCTACCCAACACCATTTCCTGCCTAATGTGAATTTCCTTCAGTTGCACTGACAGCCTAGGATCTCTGGCCTCTAGACCATATGGGAGATTGTTTGTATCTTCCTTAGTGAAGACAGATCCAAAGTACGGATTCAACTCGTCTGCCATTTCCTTGTTTTCCATGATAAATTCCCCTGCTTCTGTCTTCAAGGGACCCACATTTGCCTTGACTATTTGTTTCCTCTTTCCATACCTAAAAAAGCTTTTGCTATCCTCCTTTATATTATTGGCTAGTTTACCCTCGTACCTCATCTTTTCTCCCCGTATTGCCTTTTTAGTCATCTTCTGTTGCTCTTTAAAAGAGTCCCAATCCTCTGCCTTCCCACTCTTCTTTGCTATGTTATACTTCTGCTCTTTTATTTTTATGCTGTCCCTGACTTCCCTTGTCAGCCACGGCTGCCTCTTACCCCCCTTGGAATCTTTCCTCCTCTTTGGGATAAATTGATCCTGCAACTTCTGCATTATTCCCAGGAATACCTGCCATTGCTATTCCACCGTCTTCCCTGCTAGGGCCTCCTTCCAGTCAAATCTGGCCAGCTCCTGCCTCATGCCTCTGTAATCCCCTTTGCTATACTGGAATACTGACACTTCCGATTTTCCCTTCTCCCTCTCCATTTGTCGAGTAAAACTTATCATGTTGTGATCACTGCCTCCTAATGGCTCTTTTACCTCGAGTCCCCTTATCAGATCAGGTTCATTACACAACACTAAATCCAGAATTGCCTTCTCCCTGGTTGGCTCCAGTGCAAGCTGTTCTAAGAATCCATCTCGGAGGCACTCCACAAACTCTCTTTCCTGGGGTCCATTACCAACCTGATTTTCCCAGTCTACCTGCATGTTTAAATCTCCCATGACCACTGGAGCATTACATTTGTGACATGCCAATTTAAGTTCTTGTTTCAACTTCCACCCTATGTCGAGGCTACTGTTTGGGGGCCTGTAGATAACTCCCATTAGGGTCTTTTTACCCTTACAATTCCTCATTTCTATCCATACTGATTCTACATCGCCTGATTCTATGTCACCCCTTGCAAGGGAATGAATATCATTCCTTACCAACAGAGCGACCCCACCCCCTCTGCCCACCTGTCTGCCTTTTCTATACGTTGTGTACCCATGAATATTCAGCCCTGGTTCTCTTGTAGCCATGTCTCAGTGATTCCCACAACATCATACTTGCCAATGTCTAACTGAGCCTCCATCTCATCCACTTTATTTTTTATACTTTGCGCATTTAAATACAACACTTTAACTTTGGTATTCACCTCCCCTCTCACACCGGTCACAATTGCCCCTGACCTTACTCTCTTATCCCATCTAGAACTTCCCTTCCCATTTATTCGAGAGTCCTTTGCAATTTCTCCTGTATTCGCTTCCCCTTTAACTCCATCTTCATATTCCCAATTTGTCAACCCCTCCCCCCCGCTACTTAGTTTAAAGCCACACTTGTAGCACTAGCAAACCTGCCTGCCAGAATGTTGGTCCCCCTGCTGTTAAGGTGTAACCCGTCCCTTTTGTACAGGTCACCCCTACCCCAGAAGAGATCCCAGTGGTCCCAGTGGAATGGGCTTACACTGGGACTTGCTCGGTGGAATGGGCTGAGATTTGGTCTTGTTCGGTGGAATGGACTGAAATTGCAACTTGCTCAGTGGAATGGGCTTAGATGGAGCAGAATTTGTTGGTGCATCCAAGATGGTTTCTTCTAACAATATATAGATAGTCAAACTAAGGAGGGATCAAAGGTATCACAAGTAGATAGGGTGGTCAAGAAGGCTTTCGGCACATTGGCCTTCTTCAGTCAGAGTATTGGGTGTAGTTGTTGGGAGGTCATTTTACAGTTGTTTAAGATATTGGTGAGGCCACACAGAGTATTGTATTCCGTTTTGGTAACCCTGTCATATGAAAGATGGTTACCAAGGAACTGCCCCTCAGATTCCTATTAAATCTTTTCCCCCTCAACTTAAACCGAGGTCCTCTGATTCTTGATTCCCCTACTCTGGATAGAAGACTGTATATTTACCCGATCTATTCCACTCACGATCTTGTGCACCTCTATAAAATCACCCCTCCAATTCCTGTGCTGAGATGAATAATGTACTAGCCTGCCCAGCCTCTACCTATAGCTCAGGCCCTCGAGCCCTGGCAACATCCTGGTGTATCTTCTTTGCACTGTTTCCATCTTAACATCTTTCCTATAACAATGCAACATAAACTGAACACAATTCTCCAAATGTGACCTCACCAACATCTTGTACAACTGTAACATAACATCTCAACTGCTGTACTCGATACACTGGCTGATGAAGGCCAATGTACCAAATGGTTTCTTGACCATGCCCCTACCTATGATGTCCCTTTTGAGGAACCACAGATAGGAGATGTGAACGGAGCTGGAATGGGGGAAGTATCTGTAATGAGAGTTGTACACACGTCGTAATGCAACACGCATTTATTACAGTCCACTTACAGCATAGATCTGCAAGACTTCACAGCGACTAAACAGCTACTCCAACTGCCCTACGTAATAGACAATAGACAATAGACAATAGACAATAGGTGCAGGAGGAGGCCATTCAGCCCTTCGAGCCAGCACTGCCATTCAATGCGATCATGGCTGATCACTCTCAATCAGTACCCCGTTCCTGCCTTCTCCCCATACCCCCTCACTCCGCTATCCTTAAGAGCTCTATCCAGCTCTCTCTTGAAAGCATCCAACGAACTGGCCTCCACTGCCTTCTGAGGCAGAGAATTCCACACCTTCACCACTCTCTGACTGAAAAAGTTCTTCCTCATCTCCGTTCTAAATGGCCTACCCCTTATTCTTAAACTGTGGCCCCTTGTTCTGGACTCCCCCAACATTGGGAACATGTTTCCTGCCTCTAATGTGTCCAATCCCCTAATTATCTTATATGTTTCAATAAGATCCCCCCTCATCCTTCTAAATTCCAGTGTATACAAGCCTAATTGCTCCAGCCTTTCAACATACGACAGTCCCGCCATTCCGGGAATTAACCTAGTGAACCTACGTTGCACGCCCTCAATAGCAAAAATATCCTTCCTCAAATTTGGAGACCAAAACTGCACACAGTACTCCAAGCTCTTGGTAATATATATCGCATATTAGGCGGAGCAACTACTAACAAGCGCTACAATTGGTGAGTAGGAAATAACCAATCTACAGTATCTGACAATGCTCCACTCTGTTGCAGTGCTGAAGGAAGAAGTGGAGAGTCTGGAAGATGAAGTGCAGGACATCCATCTCTAACAAACCCCAGCATTTGGTAAGTGTTTAGTTTAATTTATTCTCACGTGTTCTGAGGTACAGTGAAAAGTGCCAACCAGCCAGTGAAAAGACAATACATGATTCCACTCAAGCCATTCACAGTGTACAGATACAAGTGTGCAGTTCCCATCTGGATTACCAGAGAGTTGTTCTCACTTTACTCAGCCTTCTGATGCAAGTTTATACATTTGTACGGAAAGGTAAAAAACTGCACCAACGAGTTCTTTCACTGACTCTGAATATCTCAAAATGTGGCCAATCGATGGGATGACAATGTCTTATTGGGGATTGTGTCTGCACATTGCACATGGAGTACCAGTCTACATGAAAGCACCTTTAATCATAGACTAAAACCAAAGCAGACTATTGCTGATGTCCATGATACAGGGACCCTGAGGTGCCCTAAGTGAAGCTGCAACACTTCAGGGACATCCAGGCACCAACACAAACTCTGGAGAGGGTGAGGACAGTATGTGTACTGCTACTGTCCTGACCCACGACTGGCCACACTGATCAGGTCCAAGAACAGATCGATGACCTACCCTTCCCCTGCCCTGCATTGGGTTCCCAAAGATCAACATCATGGCTCTTCAATACTCAAAGAGCACAAAAGTAGTGGACCATTCGAGTCCTTGTCTGCTTCACCATTCAATATGATGGTGGCTGATCAATCCAGGCCTCGTGTCCTCTACCAAGCTAGTTCCCCATATCCTCCAATCGCCTGATGTGCCTGACAATGATCAACATTCTCTTTAAATATTACTGATTTTCTGGACCACAACTTTCTGGGACAAAGGATTGCAGAAATTCACTGCACCTCATTTTAAAATGACCCCTCCATCAGCTTGAAACTCCTGTGTTGGAAACTGTCCCATGCTCTGCCCACTCTCTGCGTGCTCACGCTCTGTGTCTGACCTCCGGGGAAGTGTGTGATGGGACAGTGTAGAGGGAGGTTCACTCTGTGTACCTGACCCTGGGGGGGGGGGGGGGGGGGGGTGATGGGACAGTGTAGAGGGAGGTTCACTCTCTGTACCTGACCCTGGGGGGGGGGGGGGGTGATGGGACAGTGTAGGGGGAGGTTCACTCTGTGTACCTGACCCTGGGGGGGGGGGGGGGGTGATGGGACAGTGTAGAGGGAGGTTCACTCTCTGTACCTGACCCTGGGGGGGGGGGGGGGGGTGATGGGACAGTGTAGAGGGAGGTTCACTCTCTGTACCTGACCCTGGGGGGGGGGGGGGTGATGGGACAGTGTAGAGGGAGGATCACTCTGTGTACCTGACCCTGGGGGGGGGGGGGTGATGGGACAGTGTAGAGGGAGGTTCACTCTCTCTCCCTGACCCTGGGGGGGGGGGTGATGGGACAGTGTAGAGGGAGGTTCACTCTGTGTACCTGACCCTGGGGGGGGGGGGGTGTGATGGGACACTGTAGAGGGAGGTTCACTCTGTGTCTGACCCTGGGGGGGGTGTGATGGGACACTGTAGAGGGAGCTACACTCTGTGTACCTGACCCTGGGGGGGGGGTGTGATGGGACACTGTAGAGGGAGCTACACTCTGTGTACCTGACCCTGGGGGGGGGGGGGGTGATGGGACAGTGTAGAGAGAGGTTCACTCTGTGTACCTGACCCTGGGGGGGGGGGGTGGGGGGTGATGGGACAGTGTAGAGGGAGGATCACTCTGTGTACCTGACCCTGGGGGGGGGGGGGGGGGGGTGATGGGACAGTGTAGAGGGAGGTTCACTCTGTGTACCTGACCCTGGGGGGGGGGGTGATGGGACAGTGTAGAGGGTGGTTCACTCTCTCTCCCTGACCCTAGAAGTGTGTGATGGGACAGTGTAGAGAGAGGTTCACTCTGTGTACCTGACCCTGGGGGGGGGGGGGGGGGGGGGGTGATGGGACAGTGTAGAGGGAGGTTCACTCTGTGTACCTGACCCTGGGGGGGGGGGGGGTGATGGGGCAGTGTAGAGGGAGGTTCACTCTCTCTCCTTGACCCTAGACGTGTGTGATGGGACAGTGTAGAGGGAGGTTCACTCTCTCTCCCTGACCCTGGGGGGGGAGGGGGGGTGATGGGACAGTGTAGAGGGAGGTTCACTCTCTCTCCCTGACCCTGGGGGGGGAGGGGGGGTGATGGGACAGTGTAGAGGGAGCGTTACTCTCTCTCCCTGACCCTAGACGTGTGTGATGGGGCAGTGTAGAGGGAGGTTCACTCTGTGTCTGACCCCTGGAGTGAGAGAGGGCAAGAGAAGAAGTCTCATGCTGTGTCTAGCTCATGATACCTGAGCATTGCAAACAGTAGCTGGGACATTGTTTGGAGAGCCAGTCTCTCAAACCCCTCCTTCATATTTAAACCTTTTTTCAGATCCTGCCTCATGGTTTCTGCTTTCTTTTGTTTAGACTCAACATCGGTCAAGCTGAGAGGTGTAACATCATTGAAGACGACCTTGTGTTTGATAAGGCTGTGCCTGGTCTGTTTCAATTAACCTGCAAGGACCTTCTGCATTCAAGCATGGAATGTGTCTCCATTGACCTTTGCTTTATTGTCTAATTGCCGACTGTGACATTGCCTTCCCCAGGAGTTGGACCAGTGAGGCCGGGGCCAGGCACAGCTGAGATGGACCAAGGCTGAGAACATTTTAATCAAACCTTTCACCATTGCTATTTATTCTCTGTACTCTTGCACAAATTGCTGATATATTTGTCTTTACATTTTTATGACACTCCAAATAAAATGGTAACTGTTACCATGGTGGTGGGTGTTCTGCAGGCCTCCTGTGTCACTGAATATAGGCAAATATAGACTGAATATAGACAGACATTTGTTCTTGCTAGTCCTTGCCACAGTGGGACTGTGGTGAAAGTGGGCTTTTCATTCCTTTGGTGTTCATTTATTGGAAAAACTGGAGCCTTTTGTCACCCAAGGCCTATTCTCTACATTGCCTTCCCATTTGGGATTAACAATTGTCACAGGTCAATGAAACGAGTATTGGAATGGTGCTGGGGGGGTAGTGGGAGTGTGTGGCAGGAATCGGCCAATACGAAAGGTGCAATGTGATGATACTCTCGGCCGAATAGCCAGCCACAGACAGAGGAATAGATGTAGTCAGATCACAGAAAGGTGCAAAAGATACAGATACTGTGATTGGTGACGTTAACTTTCCCAATGTTGACTGGGGCCTCTTTAGACGGTGCAGAATTTTCTACTTGTATCCAAGTGGGGTTTTTTACATGTGGAGAGTCCAACCCAAGCAAGGACCGTAGTGAACCTGGCACTGGGAAGTGAGTGTGGATTGGTGCCTGGTGTTTCAATGGGATAGCACTTCAGCAATAGTGATCACGACTCCTGACTTTTAATATGCAGTGCCCTCCATAATGTTTGGGACAAAGACCCATCATTTATTTATTTGCCTCTGTATTCCACAATTTGAGATTTGTAATAGAAAAAATAATTTCTACATGGTGAAACCAAAATGTATAAAAATACCTTTTAATAAAATCTGACAATGTGCACTTTCACCACTTGTGATTTTTTTTCTATTACAAATCTCAAATTGTGGAGTGCAGAGGCAAATAAATAAATGATGGGTCTTTGTCCCAAACATTATGGAGAGCACTGCAGTTATGAATAAGCATATATGTATGGAAAGTACTAACCTGGGGAAAACAACTTACATAATTAGGCTGGAGCCAGGGAGAGTAGATTGGGAGCAGTGGTATGGGGGAATGGTCACATCTGGCATGTGGGAGACATTTAAAAGGCAGCTGATCACAGTTCAACAGGAGGAATAAGCACGGTCAGGTTGGATGACCAGAGAGGTTGTGATGGGTTGAGGGCAAGAAGGAAAGGAACCCGATTGGAGAAGGGTTAGGGTCAGGGTTGAGGTTAGGGTTGAGGTTAGGGTCAGGTTTAGGGTCAGGGTTAGGGTTAGGGTCAGCGTTGAGGTTAGGGTCAGGGTTAGGGTTAGGGTCAGCGTTGAGGTTAGGGTCAGCATTGAGGTTAGGGTCAGCGTTGAGGTTAGGGTCAGCGTTGAGGTTAGGGTCAGCGTTGAGGTTAGGGTCAGCGTTGAGGTTAGGGTCAGCGTTGAGGTTAGGGTCAGCGTTGAGGTTAGGGTCAGCGTTGAGGTTAGGGTCAGCGTTGAGGTTAGGGTCAGCGTTGAGGTTAGGGTTAAGCAGGCAATCAATATTGGGGAAGTCCCTGCTGGGGAATCCATCAACAATGACCATTCAGATTTCAAGAGCAATAAGGTTGTTGGAACAGGGATTTTAACTTTCCTAATATGGACTGGGACGGCCATATTGCCAAGGGCTTAGATGGGATGGAATTTGTCAAATGTGCTGAGGAAAGTTTCCTCAGGCAATATGCAGTGGGACCCACAAGAGAGAGGGCAAAGCTTGCATTCGCATTAGGTATGAGCTCCTAGGAAATTGGGAAGGTGAGTGAGTGATGTGTCTGTGCCTGTGACAGGGTAGGACCATGTACAAGGGGCAGGACCATGTACAAGGGAACGACCATGTACAAGGGGCAGGACCATGTACAAGGGAACGACCATGTACAAGGGAACGACCATGTACAAGGGAACGACCATGTACAAGGGAACGACCATGTACAAGGGAACGACCATGTACAAGGGAACGACCATGTACAAGGGCAGGACCATGTACAAGGGGCAGGACCATGTACAGGGGCAGGACCATGTACAAGGGAACGACCATGTACAAGGGAACGACCATGTACAAGGGAACGACCATGTACAAGGGAACGACCATGTACAAGGGCAGGACCATGTACAAGGGAATGCCCATGTACAAGGGAACGACCATGTACAAGGGGCAGGACCATGTACAGGGGCAGGACCATGTACAAGGGCAGGACCATGTACAAGGGGCAGGACCATGTACAGGGGCAGGACCATGTACAAGGGAACGACCATGTACAAGGGGCAGGTCCATGTACAGGGGCAGGACCATGTACAAGGGCAGGACCATGTACAAGGGGTAGGACCATGTACAAGGGAACGACCATGTACAAGGGAACGACCATGTACAAGGGGCAGGACCATGTACAGGGGCAGGACCATGAACAAGGGCAGGACCATGTACAAGGGTAGGACCATGTACAAGGGAACGACCATGTACAAGAGAACGACCATGTACAAGGGAACGACCATGTACAAGGGAACGACCATGTACAAGGGGCAGGACCATGTACAGGGGCAGGACCATGTACAAGGGGCAGGACCATGTACAAGGGCAGGACCATGTACAAGGGAACGACCATGTACAAGGGAACGACCATGTACAAGGGCAGGACCATGTACAAGGGAACGACCATGTACAAGGGGCAGGACCATGTACAGGGGCAGGACCATGTACAGGGGCAGGACCATGTACAAGGGCAGGACCATGTACAAGGGCAGGACCATGTACAAGGGGCAGGACCATGTACAAGGGCAGGACCATGCATAAGGGCACGACCATGTACAAGGGAACGACCATGTACAAGGGAACGACCATGTACAAGGGAACGACCATGTACAAGGGAACGACCATGTACAAGGGAACGACCATGTACAAGGGAACGACCATGTACAAGGGAACGACCATGTACAGGGGCAGGACCATGTACAAGGGAACGACCATGTACAAGGGCAGGACCATGTACAAGGGAACGACCATGTACAAGGGCAGGACCATGTACAAGGGAACGACCATGTACAAGGGCAGGACCATGTACAGGGGAACGACCATGTACAAGGGTAGGACCATGTACAAGGGAACGACCATGTACAAGGGAACGACCATGTACAAGGGAACGACCATGTACAAGGGAACGACCATGTACAAGGGGCAGGACCATGTACAAGGGGCAGGACCATGTACAAGGGCAGGACCATGCACAAGGGCACGACCATGTACAAGGGAACGACCATGTACAAGGGAACGACCATGTACAAGGGCAGGACCATGTACAAGGGAACGACCATGTACAAGGGAACGACCATGTACAAGGGCAGGACCATGTACAAGGGAACAGGTTCAATGGTCTGACGGTGCTGGGACCCCAGCTATTTACGATATACATTAATGACTTAGATGAAAGGATTAAAAGTACCATTAGCAAATTTGCAGATGATACTAAGCTGGGGGTAGTGTGAATTGTGAGGAAGATGCAATAAGGCTGCAGGGTGACTTGGACAGGTTGTGTGAGTGGGCGGATACATGGCAGATGCAGTTTAATGTAGATAAGTGTGAGGTTATTCACTTTGGAAGTAAGAGTAGAAAGGCAGATTATTATCTGAATGGTGTCAAGTTAGGAGGAGGGGGAGTTCAACGAGATCTGGGTGTCCTAGTGCATCAGTCACTGAAAGGAAGCATGCAGGTACAGCAGGCAGTGAAGAAAGCAAATGGAATGTTGGCCTTCATAACAAGAGGAGTTGAGTATAGGAGCAAAGAGGTCCTTCTACAGTTGTACCGGGCCCTGGTGAGACCGCACCTGGAGTACTGTGTGCAGTTTTGGTCTCCAAATTTGAGGAAGGATATTCTTGCTATTGAGGGCGTGCAGCGTAGGTTTACTAGATTAATTCCCGGAATGGCAGGACTGTCATATGTTGAAAGATTGGAGCGACTAGGCTTGTATACACTGGAATTTAGAAGGATGAGAGGGGATCTTATTGAAACATATAAGATAATTAGGGGATTGGACACATTAGAGGCAGGAAACATGTTCCCAATGTTGGGGGAGTCCAGAACAAGGGGCCACAGTTTAAGAATAAGGGGTAGGCCATTTAGAACGGAGATGAGGAAGAACTTTTTCAGTCAGAGTGGTGAAGGTGTGGAATTCTCTGCCTCAGAAGGCACTGGAGGCCAGTTCGTTGGATGCTTTCAAGAGAGAGCTGGATAGAGCTCTTAAGGATAGCGGAGTGAGGGGGTATGGGGAGAAGGCAGGAACGGGGTACTGATTGAGAGTGATCAGCCATGATCGCATTGAATGGCGGTGCTGGCTCGAAGGGCTGAATGGCCTCCTCCTGCACCTATTGGCTATTGTCTATTGTCTATTGTCTAATACACAGCGCTGCAGACTGGTGTGTAAAGCAATAAACAACGCTACAGACTGGTGTGTAAAGCAATACACAGCACTACAGACTGGTGTGTAAAGCAATACACAGCACTACAGACTGGTGTGTAAAGCAATACACAGCACTACAGACTGGTGTGTAAAGGCTTAAACAGAACGCTGTCAGCTTAACGTGGAGAGATTTAAACAAAGAGCTGTCAGCTGAAGCACTATGGGCATTAAACAAAGCGCTAGGGGTCACACACTGTTCGGGAAAATTTTTGTATTACAGACCATAAAATGAAATTCTTAATTGGGGCAAGGCCACCTTGGTGGTATTAAAGACACTTTAAAAAGTAGATTAGGGTAGGTTGGTTATGGGCGATGGAACTTCTGGAAAGTGGAACGATGAGAGAGGTTTAGGTCAGGAAAAGGAAAGAGGTATGGGAAAGGTATAGGCAGATGGGATCAAGTGTATTCCTGGAACAGTTTCAGGAACTGAGGGACATACTTAAGGATGGCGCTGATCAGAACACGCTTGTCAGACCGCACGCGATGCCGGTGGAACCCGGGGTCAAAGCGGGCGAGCCCAGCTCGCAAGAGAGGGAGGTACCGGCCACCAAGCCGAGCCGCGCCGAGCCGAGCCGCGCCGAGCCGAGCCGAGCCGAGCCGAGCCGAGCCGTGCCGAGCCGAGCCGAGCCGAGCCGAGCCGAGCCGAACCGGGCCCTGGTGAGACCGCACCTGGAGTACTGTGTGCAGTTTTGGTCTCCAAATTTGAGGAAGGATATTCTTGCTATTGAGGGCGTGCAGCGTAGGTTCACTAGGTTAATTCCCGGAATGGCGGGACTGTCGTATGTTGAAAGGCTGGAGCAATTAGGCTTGTATACACTGGAATTTAGAAGGATGAGGGGGGATCTTATTGAAACATATAAGATAATTAGGGGATTGGACACATTAGAGGCAGGAAACATGTTCCCAATGTTGGGGGAGTCCAGAACAAGGGGCCACAGTATAAGAATAAGGGGTAGGCTATTTAGAACGGAGATGAGGAAGAACTTTTTCAGTCAGAGAGTGGTGAAGGTGTGGAATTATCTGCCGCGCTGGACCGAGCCGAGCCGCGCCGAGCCGAGCCGCGCCGACCCAATGGGAACATGGTGAGCAGCGGGTGCCACCAACAGAGAGAGAGCTGCCCCTGATGTCTCCAGCACAACCATACATGTTCAGAGAGTTTGCAGACCATTGAAGTCAAGGATACCAGATGAAAATTGGCTGGATTTGAGGTCGTTTTGTAAATTGGAGAGATGTTTGCAATATGCCAATCACTCGGTAGTTCTCCGGTAGAAATTGATTTCTGGAATAATATCTGGAAGATTGGAGCAATGCTTGATGAACATGATTTCAAAACTCTGGCGGTTTTGCCGTCTGGGCCACAGGCTTCACAGGGTTCAATTCACACAAAAGCTTTTCAACTCCCTCTTTGGTGATGAACAAGTCACCAATGTCTACGCTACTGGGGCCAAGATCTAGAAAATCAAATTGTTTTTCTCTAGTAAAAATCGAGCAATCAGTCTGAAGAAGGGTCCTGACCTGAAATGGCAGTTACCCATGTTCCCTTGAGATGCTACCTCAACTGCACTTTGTGTCTTTTTGTTCAAACCAGTTCCTGCAGTTCCTTGTTCACCAAGAAATGTAAAATTGATTTGGATTAGTGATCTGCATTCTATTTAGTTTAGCAAGACTAGTGTTGTGCAACCTAAACCATTGGTGTGGCAATGGTTAATGTGTTCATTGTCATAATTATAGCTTGTTTACTCTTAATTGTCACAAGGAAGGATTTGACAGGTGATAGGAATTTGTTTGCCATGTGCTTAAAAAGGGGATTTTTGGTCAGTTGTGGAGTGAGCCTCTGTCAGTTAAGTTGTAGAGAACCAAAGCTGGGAAGAGATGGAGGCACTGGCTGTTATCAGAGACATGGAGTGGCAGAAGGTATGAGAGTTTTGTTTTCCAATGTTGAAGGTTGGGTGTGTTTCTGAATAGTAACTTAGCAGGTCTTTTGCTTTGGGGCGGTAAAGACATAGAAACATAGAAAATAGGTGCAGGAGTAGGCCATTCGGCCCTTTGAGCCTGCACCGCCATTCAATATGATCAGGGCTGATCATCCAGCTCAGTAACCCGTACCTGCCTTCTCTCCATACCCCCTGATCCCTTTAGCCACAAGGGCCACATCTAACTCCCTCTTAAATATAGCCAATGAACTGGCCTCAACTACCTTCTGTGGCAGAGAATTCCACAGACTCACCACTCTGTGTGAAGAAATGTTTTCTTGTCTCGGTCCTAAAAGACTTCCCCCTTATCCTTAAGCTGTGACCCCTAGTTCTGGACTTCCCCAACATCGGGAACAATCTTCCCGCATCTAACCTCTCCAACCCCTTAAGAATTTTATATGTTTCTATAAGATCCCCCCTCAGTCTTCTAAATTCCAGCGAGTATGAGCCCAGTCTATCCAGTCTTCATATGAATGTCCTGCCATCCCAGGGATCAATCTGGTGAACCTTCTCTGTACTCCCTCTAAGGCTAGAATGTCTTTCCTCAGATTAGGAGACCAAAACTGTACACAATACTCCAGGTGCGGCCTCACCAATGCCCTGTACAACTGCAGCAGAACCTCCCTGCTCCTAAACTCAAATCTTCTTGCTATGAATGCTAACATACCATTCGCTTTCTTCACTGCCTGCTGCACCTGCATGTCTACTTTCAATGACTGGTGCACCATGACACCCAGGTCATGTTGCATCTCCCCTTTTCCTAATCGGTCACCATTCAGGTAATACTCTGCTTTCCTGTTCTTGCCGCCAAAGTGGATAACCTCACATTTATCCACATTATATTGCATCTGCCATGCATTTGCCCACTCGCCTAATCTATCCAAGTCACTCTGCAGCCTCCTAGCATCCTCCTCGCAGCTAACACTGCCACCCAGCTTCGTGTCATCCGCAAACTTAGAGATGTTGCATTCAATTCCCTCGTCCAAATCATTAATATATATTGTAAATAACTGGGGTCCCAGCACTGAGCGTTGCGGTACCCCACTAGTCACTGCCTGCCATTCCGAAAAGGACCCGTTTATTCCTACTCTTTGCAGCCTGTCCGCCAACCAATTCTCTATCCACCTCAACACTGAACCCCCAATACCGTGTGCTTTAAGTTTGTACACCAATCTCCTCTCTGCTTTACAAAATACAAGTTTATAACATTACCAAGATGCTGAGCAGATCTTGATGTTGCAGATGGATGAATGCTATACCCTTGATGTTCAGACTTCCTTTTGCCTTTGCGTAATGAACAACATGCCAGGGAGGTGTTGAGCTTCTATTGTGTAGTCAACAAGGTCATTGTCCAGCACAGTTTTCATGAACTGAATTTTCCTGCTGTTGCCACTTTTGTTGACCACAAGGCTGGGAGTTTGTTTTCATGATTTTTAATGACGTGTGGCAAATACAATTTGTCGACAGGCTTTTGATGCCAACAGTGAAATGTAGGGGAAAGAGTTGCTTTTGTAATATGTAATAAAGTTATGTCCTTGGTTTAACTGCCTGAGTTGAGGAAAGGGTCAATATACTGTTCTACCCTCAATTATTTCCACTGTCTGCCCAGCTACTGCCTTAAGTGTTTGTTAATTTGAGAATATCCAAACGGGGGAGGCTTGAAGCTGCTCCTTGTGTAGGCATGGATTGTTTTACTCTGTTCTATATTAATATTGATTGATTTGTGTTCTGTTTGCTTGTTTTAATTAGCGAGTTTTCACGTTGCAATGTTTCATTGCCTGTTCATGGTGAAAATAGTGATGTTTAACTGCGTCTAAAATCCTTGAATGTTGGGGCTATTATTTTGACCAGTGGGACAACTTCTCCAGCCATCCTTGTGTTTTCATCACCCAAAATGTTTAATTGCATTAGTAACTTTCTGGTCAATGTGTTTGTTACCCTTGCATATGCAGTGCTTAAAGTTTCAAGTCTCCCTTTGTTCCATACGTTTGTACACTGCAAGATGAGCAAGTTTGATACAAAAGTGGGTGGTATTGCAGATAGTGAAGATGGATGTGGAAATTGCAGCAGGATCTTGATTGGTTGAAGATTTGGCAGATTTTTCATGGGCGCAACCCATATACTCAGCTCTGCTGCTCATCCCACAAATGCATGTTCCTTACAAATGTGGCACCATTTAAAAGGGAAATAAACAGTATTCCAACGGTATAAGATTTATTGCCAAGAAGCATTGTTACAACAAAGAAATAATCTACCAAACACAAATTTCCTTACTTTTTGTGCTATGTTTATTTTTAAAAACCGGAGCTAGTATTAATTTTGTCACAAGCTACGGAAGTCCTTAAATTTGTTGCCACCATAGGGTGGCTTTCACTAACTGTACTAATTGTAGTTGTAGTTTTAGATGTTTCTTTTCTTTTCCTGCACTTTTAACTCTCTACGTTCTCATCTTACTTCTAATTTTTTTCACTTATGTTATTATTAAGTATTTATATCATTTTGGGAGATACTTTCGGGTGATGCTCCGAATACCACAGAAGACCACCCACTCTCCACTCAAGAAGAATGCTATGGTTCATGTGACAAACCATGCACTTTATCATAGACCATTTAATCTTTAAGATGCAAGATACTACTATGAAATCTGGGGGTAAAGGTATTACATTTTGTAGCTGGAATGTCGAGGGTGTAGCGACCATTGGGGTTGGTCCTGAGAGTCGAACCCTCGGATTGGCCAGCAAGGTCACGTGGTGGTTTTGGCCCCAAAACCAGTCAGTGGGAAGAGGACTTCGATGTGAATAGTTTGATTTTAATGTTCGTCTGCGATCTCGGTTGTTATCTTTGTAACTGAATATTGTTACCACAATAAACTTCTTTGACAAAGTTACAAGCCTTCAGACTCACCATAAGGGCATTAATGAACCAATCAAAAGAGGTAAAGTATTTTCACATCTAAAATCAATTAATGCTGATATAATGTTTCTTCAGGAAACCCATCTCAAAAACGTAGCACATAATAGACTGAAAGGCAAATGGATTGACAAATTATTTCATTCATCATTCTCCTTTAAATCAAGAGGGTAGCCATTTTAATCCATAAGGCTATACCATACAAACATACCTCTTCTATTGTTGATACTGAAGGTAGATATGTCATATTAGTGGGTGAACTGTATTCTACAAAACTGATATTGGTGAATATCTATGCACCAAACTTTGACAACCCGCTACTTTTTAAGAAAATATTTAATACTATTCCAGAATTTGGACAATACAATTTGATAATTGGAGATTTAAATTGTACATTGGATCCTTATTTGGATAGATCGTCAACTCAAAGGAAAATAAAATCCAAGTCATGTGAATTATTAAATTCATATATAAATAGTGCAAATATAAAAGACGTTTGGAGAATTGAAAACCCCTCAGGCCGTGAGTATTCTTTTTATTCACCAGTGCACAAAACATATTTAAGAATTGACTACTTCTTAGTGGACTCCAAACTCATTCCTTATACGTATAATTCAAAATATCATAACATTATTATATCCGATCATTCCCCTCTAACATTTAGGGTAAAACTACAAGGAGTAACAGAGAAACAGACTAAATGGAGATTCAACTCACAAATCTTAAACGAAAACTCTGATGTCCGTGTATATACGTATGTGTGTACGCTTAACTTTTGACGCTAACTCCGCCAAAACGGTACACCCTAGCGCTATAATTTTTGCACCACCATAGTCACCGTTATCCTTGCCATATAATGCAATTACTTTCATTCAAATTGAAGCTACATTTTTAAAGCTAGAGAGATATTAAAGTTTAAATTTTCATTACTAACCCTTTTTTTGAAGGGCTTCAGTGTGTGACGTCACAATGGCACCCGTGCACCTGAGAGATCAGCTCGCGCTCCCCGCCGGTGTTCAGCGTGTGACGTCACAATGCAATGCGACCCGCACGTCTTCAACAGATCAGCTCGCTCTCGCCCCCGCGCCCCCGCCCCGCCCGGAACTTTCACTGATGCGCTCCCCCACCCCCCCCCCCCCCCGGACCTTTCACTAATGCGCTCCCCCCCCCCCCCCGGACCTTTCACTAATGCGTTCCCCCGCCCCCGCCCCCCGCACCTTTCACTAATGCGCTCCCCCCCCCCCCGCACCTTTCACTAATGCGCTCTCCCGCCCCCCCGGACCTTTCACTAATGCGCTCCCCCCCCCCCCCGCACCTTTCACTAATGCGCTCCCCCCCCCCCCGGACCTTTCACTAATGCGCTCCCCCCGCACCTTTCACTAATGCGCTCTCCCGCCCCCCCGGACCTTTCACTAATGCGCTCCCCCCCCCCCCCCCCCGCACCTTTCACTAATGCGCTCTCCCGCCCCCTCGCCGAGCACAGCCGCACATCCCGGCATGCCTCACGCCTGCCATTCCTCAGATCGGGCCGCGCTGACCGCCGGGAGGTGGAGTCGCCTATCCCGCGCCGTCAGGGGTGCACCCGCCCGACTGACGGCAGTGCTGAGGGGGGATGGACTGGGGGAGGGGGCAGGAGGAGAGGGAGGAGGAGGAGGAGGAGAGGGGGAGCGCACTCCATTCCCACCTCAACCCCCCGTTAAAACTCTCCCAAACCTTTGTAAAAGCCCCACTCACCCACTCCATCCACATCCCCTCAACCCCACTTACCATCCCCTCACCCACTCCATCCCCCTCAGCCCCCTTATCCCCCCCTCCCCCATTCTCCATTCACCCAATTCATCCCCCTTGAGCCCCCTTTAAAACTCCCCCAAACCTCCACTGCATTGGTCTAACACCCTCCCCGTACTCCGCCACTCCATTCCCATCTCACCCCCCCTCACTCCGCCACTCCATTCCCATCTCACCCCCCCTCACTCAAGCACTCCATTCCCACCTCAACCCCCCCTCACTCACGCACTCCATTCCCACCTCACCCCCCCTCACTCCGCCACTCCATTCCCATCTCACCCCCCTCACTCACGCACTCCATTCCCACCTCAACCCCCCCTCACTCACGCACTCCATTCCCACCTCAACCCCCCCTCACTCACGCACTCCATTCCCACCTCAACCCCCCCCTCACTCACGCACTCCATTCCCACCTCACCCCCCCTCACTCAGCCACTCCATTCCCACCTCACCCCCCCTCACTCACGCACTCCATTCCCACCTCAACCCCCCCCTTAAAACTCCCCCAAACCTCTCCTGCATTAACTGAAATTGTGTTTAGAATTTTTTTCAGTGCCCCGCTCACGCACTCCTTTCCCCCCTCAATCACCCTTAACTCCCCCAAACCTGTGCTGCATTAATTTAAATTGGCTTCAGGCTTTTTTAAGAGGACTAGTTTCACTGTCGTGCCGCTTAGTTTCACTGTTGGTATCCACTAATTATCACCTCCTGCACAGCCAACAAGGGACCATTGTGGGCTCCATTGTTCCTTGATACACGTTGATGGCTTTGATTTGATCTTACCATACCTTTTATTCACTTGTTCTTTGTATATTTTCATATCTCTGGTTCCCCGCTCACCCGACTCTCAGTTTGAAGAACGCTCACCCGACTCTCAGTTTGAAGAAGGGTCTCGACCCGATACGTCACCTATTCTTTTCTCCAGAGAAGCTGTCTAATCTACTGTTACTCCAACATTTTTTATCTATCTTCCATAATTTTTTGAAGAGTTATGAATAACAATGGGTCTGGCCCTTGGGGGAAGGTATTAAATGTGGGTAAGGCACATTACAGCATTATTGGGCAGGTGCGAGTGAGAGTAAACTGGGAGCAGCTGTTTTTGGGGTAACTCCACCTCTGACGTGTACGTGTTCTGCAGGAACGTGTGCTAGGACCTTTATTGTTGTGATATAAAAGGTGCACTTTGGGGGCTTGAATATAAGGGGAAATTATACAGTTAATCGCAAGAAGAATATTGATGTACTTCTTTAGGTCCAAATCCCTAAAAACGTGAAAGTAGCAACACAAGTAGATACGGTGATAAGAAGGCATAGTCTTGAGGTCCAAATCCACACAACCTCAGAGTGGCAACAAGTAGATACAGTGATAAAGGAGGCATACGGTATGCTTGGCTTCATCGGTTGGGGCATTGACTATAAGAGCCAGGAATTTATGTTGCAGTTATATAGGACTGTGGATAGGCTGCATTTGAGGTATTGGTTGTCATTCTGGTCACCCCAATACAAGAAGGATGTGGTGGCTATGGAGAGGTTCCACCAATACCCCTGGGAGCCGCTCCAGGCATTCTCTACTCTCCGTCAAAAAGAAAACTTGTTCCCACATCTCCTTTAAACTTTGCTCCTTTCATATTAAAACCATGCTCCCTCAGCTTTGACATTTCCACCCAGTGGAGATGTACCAGAATGTGGGTTGGATTAGACGGTATTGGCTGTCATGAAGGTTTGGACAAACCTGGATTGTTTTCTCTGGGTCGTCGTGGCTGAGTGGAGACCGGACAGATAGGGTTAGAACTTTTTCCACAGGGTGGAAATGTCAAAGACAAGGGAGCATAGTTTTAATATGAAAGGGTCTCAGTTTAAGGGAGATGTGGGGACAGGTTTAGTTTTGACACAGAGTAGTGGGTGCCTGGAGCACGCTGCCTGGGTTGGAGTTGGATGCGGATATAATTGTTGTTTTGTTCAGGAACATAGATTTACAGGAGAGATATGGATCAATTGCAGGCAGAGGAAATTAGTTTAAATTGGCATCATGTTCAGTGCGAACATTGTGGGCCAATGGGTCTAGTTCTGTGCTGTTCCATGTCCCATCCTCACCACCACAGATACCTGAGCTTGCAGTCCCTGCTGGGTCACTGGTCAAACCCCGACCAGAGTCTCCAGTTGTTGCCCCCTGGGGTTCCTGAGATTTGTCCGATCGTGAATCTGGAAGAAGAGAATACAGGTGCCACAGTGAAGGTGGAAGAGGAAAAAAACACATTGAACAGCTGTTCAGGAGGGAAGTCGGAGCAGAGATGAAGTCACAAGTCCGTGCGAACACCAACACCCATCAAGTGCCACAGGTCATAAATCTCGCCTTGAACAGATATATTCTGTTCAATATATATATATATATTGAACAGAATATATATTGTGTTCAATACTCCTCCAACACGGCCCACGCCACACTTCCTTGTTCCTCCACGACTCTCTCCTACAGAGCTCTATCCCTCGATCCTGAATAAATCCACCCTTTTCCAAATCACTCGCACCCCTCCCCCATCCTCGTTCTCTCTCACATTCACTTCAGCATTCATCCCCTGCCTCTGTGAGTCAGTCAGCCATCAAAATATATTATCTTCAATCTCTCCACTCTCTTTCCTCCTTCACCCTCAATCCAGGTTGCAGAGAAGATTTATGACAAAATTGCCAGGACTCGACGGACTGGCCCAGAGGGTGAGGTAGAGCAGGCTAGGACTTTATTCCTTGGACTGCAGGAGGATGAGGGGTGATCATGGGAGGAATGGTTAGGGCAAATGGACAGTCTTTTACCCAGAGTAGGGATATTCAGAATCGGAGGAAATAGGTTTAAGGTGAAGGGAGAAATATTTAATGGGATCCTGAGAGGAAACCTTTTTTACACCTGGGGCGGTAGGCGTTTGATACGCACTGCCGGAGGTGGTAGTTAAGGCAGGTACGATCACAACACTTAAAAAACATTTGGACAGATATGTGGACAGGATATCTTTCAAGGATCAAATGCAGACAGGAGGGAGTGGTGTAGATGCGACATGTTGGTTGGAGCGGGCAAGTTGACACTGTTTCCACGCTGTATGAAACTGATTCCTCTCGCTCCAACGGATTACAGACCCATGTCTTTGCAGAGTCCCTCCTGCCACCTCCCCCATGCACATCCCCTCTTGCTTCTCACTCCAGACCCTCCGATCTTGAGTCACCTTCCCCACTGTTCCACATCGCCTCCATCGATACTGGCACGGTGCTAGCTCGAAGGGCCGAATGGCCTCCTCCTGCACCTATTATCTATGATACCTGAGCTTGTATCTGGTTCTGGGATGGTGGACACATCTTCCCGGAGTTCTGGTGTTGTTTCCGTGTTTTTCTCATTTGGTCCGGAGGCTGGATCTGTAAAACAGTGTGGACAGACAGTGGATGCAGTGGGGGAAATAATCCAGTAACTCTGCAGGATGGAAGGAGGCCGAGGTGTACGGCTGACACCAGTCTCTGGTGATCAGAATGATTGTCCAGGCCTCTCCTGCTCTGCTCCCCTCCACTCCATCATTCCATTCATTACCCATTGCTCCCTGTCCATCTCTCTACCCTCATTTCATTGCACCCTCCTCCTCTCTTTCGCCTCCACCCCATCATTCTCCTTCCCCCTCTCCAGCGAGCCCGCACTCCCCCACACCCACTCCCCAGAAATGTTTGAGAGTTTCAAGTTCCTAACTGAACATATTACCAACAATTTGTTGTGGACCAACAACACGGAAGCAAAGGCCAAAGTAGCACAATGCCTCTATTTCCTCAGGGACTGAGGAGATTTGGCATCTCCAATGTCTCTTACACTCTTCTACAGATGTACCACAGGTAGAATACTGTGGGGGTGCAGCACGTCTTGATTTGGAGACAGCTCTGCCCAAGAGCACAATTGCAGAAAGTTGTGGATGTAGCCCAGTCCGTCACACAGCCAGATTTCCCACCATTGACTCCACCTACACCATGCTACCCGAGGAAAATAGCCAAAATAATAATGGGCCTTTCCCACCCTGGTCATTCCTTCTTCTCCCCACTCCCGTCAGGCCAGAAGTTACAGAAGCCTGAAAGTGCGCACCACCAGACTCAGAAGCAGCTTCTTCCACTCTGTCATCAGGTTTCTGCATGGTCCCTCCATTATCTCGAGCACATTCCGATTCTCCAACCTCCCTCACTGCAGACACGTGACTTTCCTTTGGAACTGTTGCAGGTAAATGCTGAGAACTATATTCTGCTCTTTGGTACATTTCTCTTCGCTCAACCTTCTTTACTGATGTATGGTTTGATTGTCTGCATGTTTGTTATCTGATTTGAATGGATTGCAAGTACACAAAAGCTTTTCACTGTACCTCACCACATATGACAATAAACCTAAACTTCCACAACTTATTACCCCTCCCACTGATCTTACATTTTAATTATTTGCACCATTTTACCTCCTTAGTGCCCATAACACCCCAGCTGTTGCTCTGCCCTGGTCTGACCCTCAGAGAAAACCCACCTCTACTCACAACCCCAAGTCATAACGCTTCGTTGAATCCTGCAACCCACTCCACTAACCACTTAAACTCCCTTGCCCATTAAATTCATTTGGAGACACAATGAACTGCAGGTGCTGCTTTACCACGAAAGGCACAAAGTGCTGGAGTAGCTCAGCAGGTAGGCAGCATGTCTGGAGTTGATCCCTGAGCCATCTTCAATCAAAGGGTGAAATCTGAAGAAGGGTATCTAGCTGAAACGTCACCTATTCCTTTTTTTCAGGAGATGCTGCCTGACCCGCTGAGTTACTCCAGCATTTAGTGTCTATTAATCCAAGGGGGATTATTGTCCATTGCTGAAGAAACTACCGCCCTCTACAAAAGCTGTCTACAGGGTCAATGAGGACAAGTGATAACGTGTGAGGGGGCTTGGTACCTGAGGATGTGTCTCCCACTGGGGCAGAAGACGGTTCCTGGGTGGATTCTCCAGTTGATGATCCCTGTGTCTGTTCCCCTGTGGACATCTGGGGATCTGGAATAAAGGAACAGAGAGAGTGTGGCAACACCATAACAGGACATCAGACTGGGAAAAGTGGTTGGGAACTAAAGGAATGGCTCTGTGGAGAGAGCAATATCATCCAGTCTCCCTTCACCCGCTCTCCTTCCGAAACATCTGTCACTCCATTCTGAGTTCGGGTGAGTTTCAGCCACGGCACCACAGAACTGTAGATCATAGAGAACGTAAACAGGCCCTACTGCTGAACTCGTCCATCTCAACTCGTCTCATTTACCCAGATCAGTCTAAACCTTTGCTATCCACGTCCGTTTTAAGTGGCTTTTAAATGTTGTTATTGTACCTGCCTCAAGTACCTTCTCTAGTAGCTTATTCCGTACACCCGCCACCCTCTGTCTGAAAAATGTACTCCTCGTGTTCCTTTGAAATCTCTTCCCCCTCAACTATGACCTCTGGTTCTTTATTTCCGTTTTCTGGCTGAAAGACTATATGCATTGAACCTATCATTTCCCATCATGATTATATACATCTCAATAAGAACACCCATTAACTTCCTGCGCTCTAAGGTATAAAGTCCAAGCTGGCCCCATCGATTCTCTATAGCTCAGGCCTTTGAGTCCTGGCAACACCCTCGTAAATGTTCTCTGCACACTTTCCAGTTTAGAGATGTCCTTTCTAGAACAGGGCGACGAAAATGGATACGATACTCCAAATGTGGCATCACCAACATCTTGAAAAACTGCAAAGGAATATCTAGATTTTTATACTCAATAACATAACTGATGTATGGCCATTGTACTAAAAGCCCTCTTGCCCACCCTATCGAGCTGTGACCCCACTTTCAGAGTGCTATGTACCTGCACCCCTCGATCACACTGCTTTATCACACTTCCCAGGACCCTACCATTCACTGTGAAGCTCCCTCCCTGGTTTGACTTCCCAAAACTAAAATGGTGGCGGTGAGGAAGGCTGTTAAAGTATACAGCAGGATATAGATTTGCTACAGAGATATGCGGAGAAATAGCAAATGGACTTTAATCTGTGAGGTTCTGCACTTTGCGAGGTTAAATAGAAGGGAAAAATAGAGCATTAATGTCAATAATAGCATAGATATAGAGGTTCCATGTAAGTAACAACCTGAAAGTGGCAACACAAGAAGATGCAGTGATAAAGGAGGCATATGGTATGCTTGTCTTCATCGCGTGGGGCATTGAGTATAAGAGTCGGGATGTTATATTGCAGTTATGGGGAACTTTGGTTAGGCTGCATTTGGAGTATTCTTTGCCATTCCAGTAGCTCCATTACAGGAAAGATGTGGAGGCTTCCGAGAGAATCAGATGGGTTTTACCAGAATGCTGCCTGGATTAGAGGGTGGACACTATGAGGAGAGGTTGGAGAAATCTGGTTTCCTCTGGGTCGTTGAGGCTGAGTGCAGACCAGATGGAAGTATATAAAATCATGAGGCATAGATTGGGTAGGCGTTCAGAATGTTTTCCCAGGATGGAACTGTCAAAGACAAGAGAGCATGGTTTTAACGTGGGAGGAGCGGTTTAAAGGAGATGTGTGAGGAAAGTCTTTTTACACAAAGAGTGGTGCTAGTCAGGTACGCACTGCCAGAGGTGGAGGTGGAGGCAGACATGACCTCTGCCACCATTATCTTTCATCCAACACACAAAGTTCAAAGAATGTCGAAACAGTTTTATAATGTGACAAAGTGTAAGGAATGCCTAAGCAAATGATGCACAACAATATAACAATGAATAAGAAAGTGTAAGATAAAGCAAATGGTTCAAAGAATGTGGAAGCAATTATAATACGTCTTAATGTGTTACTGATTACAGCAGTTGCAATGTACTAAAGTATAAAGAATGCATTTAAATGGCTAATAATGATTAAAGCAGTTACAACGTAACAAACTAATATACAAAATACAACAGGATACGCAGTGTCCGACTAAATGCCTCGTGTTTGCAAGAAAGCTACCGTTGGAGACTCTGCGGTAAAATAAGCGGGGACATCGGGGGAGAGAGAGTGTCATAGCTATTAGAGCGTTTGCCTGACGACACTATAGACCCGGGTTCAATCCCAACCTCGCCTGTTGGCTTGTGGACTTTGTGACTTCTCCCCTTGACCACATAGATTTACCCGAAAGGTTCCGCGCCTGTTTCAGTAATGCATCTCAACAGATTTGATTCTAATAGTGACTGTGATCTAATGATGCTTTAAATGCTTCAGATTGTTATCATATTTCAGTGTTTAATTAATCTTATCAGTCGAGCAAGGGGATATGTTAACACAGTCAACAACTGCTCTCTAAACTTCATTTGTGTCACAGCATAGATGCACGTGTTTGTGCAACAACTAAGTAGTTGAAGCATAAATCCTAATTCCGATACAAAGATAGGAAAGGAAAAAGTACAAAGTGCCAGATAACACATTCGTTCCCATATTAAATAAAATGTAAATATCGCCCATAACAGAATGAAATTTCCGGAGATAAATAACAACAATATCACGGATTTCCTTCGATTCTCCATTTCGGGATCACTGGGGCTCTTCGCACTTTTCTGGTCGCGGAGTCTCCTGCGGGCTCTGCTGACCACCAAAATATGTCTGACCGTTAAAGCATTGAGCAGTAGTATCAACACAAACGGGACGCAGGGTGTGAGAATATAATGAAGAAACTCAATCGTTGTCCAGGTAATTGAAACCATAACACGGACATCCATGTAACAAAACCAAGGAATATTCGCCAATCTGTACGAAGGTGTGTACATGAAATACCAGAAAACATTCTTTGCACTGCTCAGTGCACTCACTGTGCCCAGAACCACAGCCGCTGTTTTCTCGGTGCAATATCTATGCTTCAGCGTTTGGCAACGGATAGCAACAAATCGGTCAAAGGTGAAGGAGACGGTGAACCACACAGAACAGTCAGTTATTGTGTAAAGCAAGACGGCGTGGACATTACACAGAGGGATGAACGTCACCAACATTATTTGATGAGCAATCGGAATCTGTCTCAATATCAGGTCAAAGATAATGACCAGTAGATCCGCCGCTGCCATGGCCACCAGGTAGCGGGTCACACAGCTGGAGAGACCACACTTTCCTCGAGACAGGACCACAATTGTCACCAGGTTCACTGTGATGCAAAAAGAATGATCATGTTACCAGCGCAAGATGCTTGCAACCTCGCATTGTGTAACTTACATATATGTTAAGCGCCGTGAAAAAACACACACTATTTCGGTGATCATCATCAGCAATTTCACCATTGAATCCGTGTGATTCCGAAAGCAAACAACAATGTTACGTGACTCAACGAATAAGGGTTAATAAAACCATGTGGCTAATGCACTGCTCGATATAAACATCGGTAGCCACGACGTGTATATTGTGTGAATGCGTGTAGATTACCCCAGACAAGAGGTTTAGTATCAGAAAGGTATCCAAAATTACATTGGCGTGAATCAGCTTGTCGTTTACCATGCAGTTAGTGAGTATCGATTAACTTCCATTTTGCAATTCACCCAGATGATGCTTATCTTTGAATTGGTAACTGATGGGAATGTGTGATTTCTGGTATATTTGTGCTTGGAGTAGAGTTGCAATTGAGGAAGTAGTGTGGTATCAAATGGTCGCACACTTGCTCGTCACACAGAGAGAAGGAACAAAGCCCGTTTTCCTAGCACTGTGAAGTGCACCCCCATAGCACCACGATGACGTGGAACTTTCTCTTCAAAGGGAAATTTTGGAAATCAATCAATCGAACTAAACGGCGAACATGAAACGCAGAATTTAATCCCACCGTAAACACAGAGATTTAGAGGAGACTGGATGATTTCGACAGAAACATGATTAGGTTCGAGATGGTTAATAATTATCATTGAGTCTGGAGTTCTAAACCCGCTCCGCAATTCACCCGATCTTGCTGTGGTAATGTAAGCCACGAAATCACCCAGTGGAAGGGCACTGAATTGAAACATTGACCGGCACAGCTGCTGCCCCACTTACTAATGGGGTTCCTTTAACATTTAGCATTTCCACCATCCACTGTGACTTTGTATGTTCCATCAATTCAGCTGGAACTGGACAATGGGACATAATGGACGCAATACAACGTGACTGTGCCCGATGTTAACCAGTGCAAACACCGGGAGGTTGCCGATCTCACTTGGTTTAATCCTGTAAAATACGATGTTCAAAGTGACAGTCACAGCAAGAATGGTTCGCGCATTAATAATCCCTCGGCAGAGTGCGATCACTGAACCTGAAATTAAAAGAGGCAGTTTCGAGAGACATACAGCCAGATTCTCAAATATGCACAGCGTAAACGACAGCTCTCCTCACTTACCCGGAACACCGAGAATAGCCAGGATCGGGTAGTATATCTTTTGCATCGCATATATGACTCGAACAATCTGTATTTCGTCCATCTCCTTGTCACCGCTTATCCTCCAATAGCATTTAGGTAATTTCCTTATTTGATTGTGGAATGGATCATTGGAAAGGTTCCCTTATTTGAAGGAAAGGGATTATCCCTGCGGGACCGTTGGGTGCCATTGGTTTCATGCTGATCACAGTCCCTGAGCAAACCTATTTTTTCACAGAGTTGCATAATATTGTGAAGCAGCACGGTGGCGCAGCGGTAGAGTTGCTGCTTTACAGCGAATGCAGCGCCGGAGACTCAGGTTCGATCCTGACTACGGGTGCTGCACTGTAAGGAGTTTGTACGTTCTCCCCGTGACCTGCGTGGGTTTTCTCCGAGATCTTCGGTTTCCTCCCACACTCCAAAGACGTACAGGTTTGTAGGTTAATTGGCTGGGTAAAATGTAAAAATTGTCCCTAGTGGGTGTAGGATAGTGTTAATGTACGGGGATCGCTGGGCGGCGCGGACTTGGTGGGCCGAAAAGGCCTGTTTCCGGCTGTATATATATGATATGATATGATAAGTACCACGTGGTTATTCAGGTGAAGCTCCACAAGGCTGAACAATTGTTCGGGCACTTCGGAGAAAACAAATCTTCATCGCGATTTCTGCAAACCGCTCATCTTCCACCCTCAGCCGATTGGACTTTATCTGTCAAAGTTAAATCAAAACCTAAATATCTACATTGTGCTACGAACCCTGCATTTTTTAAACATCTTTGCTTTCGCCACCGCTATTTGTACATGCAAAACTTCCAACATTAATGACACGAGGCACATTCAAGAGTGTGTTCCTTGTGATTTTTAGCCCAGCGACGTCCACAGCTCCATCAGCGGTTCTTTAAATGGCCAGTCACTGATTTACATTGTCTCAACAATGACAACTCCTACACCGAGAGTCAAATACTTGGGCGGACTACATTTTTAAAGTTAAACGTTATCTCCATTGATATTTGAAATAATTGTTAACACTGACTGACTCACGAGATTATTCCTTAAGTCCCAGCCAGCAGTGGCTAACATAGTTTTAGAGTGATGCAGCGTGGAAACAGACACTTCGGCCCAACTAACCCTCACCGGGCAACATATCCCCATTACACTAGTCCCACCTGCCCGCGTTTGGTCCATATCCCATTACATCTGTCCTGTCCATGTACCTGTCTCAATGTTTGTTAAACGTTGGGAAAGTCCCTGCCTCCACTACCTCCTCTGGCAGCTTGTCCAACACAACCACACTTTGTGTGACAAGGTGCCCCTTAGATTTCTATTAAATGGTTTTACCTTCACCGTAAATTATGCTCTCTGATCCTTCATTCACCGACTCTGGGCAAGGGACTTCGTTCATCAACCATATGTATTCCTGTTATGATTTTATAGACCTCCATAAGAATACACCTCATCCTCCTGCGCTCGAAGGAATAGAGTCTCATCCTACTCTGAGAGCTGGATAGAGCTCTTAAGGATAGCGGAGTGAGGGGGTATGGGGAGAAGGCAGGAACGTGGTACTGATTGAGTGATCAGACATGATCGCATTGAATGGCGGTGCTGGCTCGAGGGGCTGAATGGCCTACTCTTGCACCTATTGTCTATTGTCTACTCAATCGCCCCCTGTACCTCACACCCTCTAGTCCTGGCAACCAACTTGTAAATCTTCTCTATACCCTTTCCAGCTTGACAACGTCTTTCATATTACATGGTGCCCAGATCTGAACAAATACTCTAAATGCTACCTCACTCACGACTTGTACAACTGCAACATGACCTCTCAACTTCTATACTCAATTGTCTGATCGATGAAGGCCAATGTGCCAAAAGCCACTTCGACCACCCGATCTACCTCCGATGGCACCTTCGAGAACCATGCACCTGCACTCCTACACCCCTCCGTTTCACAACATTCCCCAGAGCCCTACCATTCACTGTGTAAGCCCTGGCCATGTTAGACTTCCGAAAAGGCAACACCTCACATTTCTATGTATTAAATTCCATCAACCTTTCCTCAGCCCACCTGACCAATCAATTAAGACTTATCGGACTTTGCTGGCTTTACGTTACACGTTATTCCCTTATCATGTACAATATGTATACACTGTAAATTGATCGATTGTAGTCATGTATTGTCTTTTTGCTGACTGGTTAGCACGCAACAAAAGCTTTTTTACTATACGGCCGTACACGTAACAATAAACTAAACAGAAGTGAACTGAAGATCCTGTTGCAATTTTTCCACAACCATTCTCTTTTGTACTATCAGCAAACTTGCTAACTTGATGTTCTCATCCAAATAATTGATATAGATGACAAACGGTAACGGCACTGAGGCACACCACTAGTCACAGGCCTCCAGTCCGAGAAGCAAGCTTCCACCGTTACCTTCTGCTTCCTTCCATGAAGCCAATTTTCTATCCACTGGGGGCGACACATTAAATATCGCCTTGAATTGGTGACGCCATAGATTGTCTGAAGGGATGAGTTGTCATTCCAAATTGTCATCAGGGAAATACCAATGGAAATTTGGTTTCAACTCGAAACAGTCATAATTCAATGGAAAGGTCGGCCCCGTGCAGGGAAACATAACTAATTACAGTCATAATTTATTACCGCCTGATAATCTCTTCCATTAGTGAACAATCCAGTTGATGACAATGAAAAGATGCTTCAAATGCCGGAGACACCAATTTGTGTTCTCGTGTGTTTGGCTTGAATAGAACTGGTTTCAACTAATTTCTGCCCTTATTTGTCTTGGGTGGCAAACAATCGTTGCAGACGCAAAGAGCCGGAAATCAGATCCGTGCAGTCGACCTATTTAATCCGTTTGACACTAATTTACTTTTATTCTCCTGCATTCCCACCAACTGACTTGGATTCTGGGGTATTACTGCCAATGATGCGCAAAGTCTCAGCAATGATTTTTAAACCATTTATTCCATGACTTATTTTCAACTGCGCGCTTCACTCAAATGTAAATCATAGGGTCACATAATGTGTTCATAGCCCGGACCCCTATATATCCCGCCATTGAACAAGAACCTACAGACAACATTCGTTTCAACGTGCCCCGCATTCCCATTAGCTTCTCTAGGTGCTATCACCCATAGACACATCTTAAACAGTCAAATCAACCGAAAAACACCCAAGTCTTTCAAATGTCGGAGGAACTTTGAGGACACTGGTGGAATCCATGAGGTCTCAGGGCGAGCGTTCAAACGCAATACTATCAGCACTACGTTTCCGGAATGAAACAGGGGCTCCACGGTGATTTAACAGCAGCTGCACAAGTTCCACCAATGTGAAGTTTCTTTTCCAGTTACTTGGCGGTTTCAGTGAGTTTATTCTTTGCAGGTGAATAGTTGAGCTTTGTATGATTGGCACGTATCCTGAAGTGTTCCATATAAACGAGAATTAAACAAGGTGATTGATCAAGTTCCCTGTAGTTTGCCGTTCGCCTTTGAAGATTTAAGCAAAAGGTTGTTGAGGACAGAGCTGAGGACGGCGTATATACGGATTTGAGCAAGGTATTTGAGAAGGTACGTGTGGCAGCCTGCTCCGAAAGGCTACATGGCTTGGGAACACAGGACATCTAGCCCAATGGATAGAACATTGGTTTCATGGAAGGAAGCAGAAGGTGACGGTACAACGTTGTTTTTCGGACTGGAGGCCGATGATTAGTGGAGTGCCCCAGGATTCGGTGCTGGGCCCATTGCTGTTTGTTATCTATCCCAGAATGATGGCAAGTCTAAGATCCCCCCCCCCCCTCCACCTTCCCCTAGATGTTCCTTCCTTCCCCCAGCTCCTTTCCCACCCCTCCGAGCATCACTCAGACCATCCTCGCACCTAAATCCTCATCTCCTCCCCCATAAACTCACCTCACTCACAATCTGCACTCCTCTTGCCCCCTCATAGCCTCTTTCCTTCCACTCGGATAGCTTCCCACCTCTCAGCCCCTCTTCCTCCCAATTCAAATGCTCCTCGTTTCCCCAAAGAACATCTCAACTCAGTCTCTCCTCCCATCAATCCCTCACAACATAGATCCCCCTCCCCTCAGTCCCTCACAATTCCAACCTTTCTCACAACTCAGTCCATCCTCACAGCTCAGTCCATCCTCACAGCGTAAACCCTCCTCACAGCTCGGACACTCCTCAACACTCAGTTCCTCCTCACAACTCGGACCCTTCTCTTGTCGGTCCTCTCAGTCCCTCAAAACCCAGAACCGTTTCTCACTCAGATCCTCATTTCCTTCCCCTTGGGCCATCCTCACTCAACATCTACCCTATAGGCCTCTATCTACCTCTCATAGCCCCCTTCCTTCCCCTCAGACTCTTCCATTCTCCATTTTTCTCCATTTACTCTATTCACTTTCCTTCAGAACTTCTCAACTCAGATCCTCCCTCCCTCCCACACAGAACCTCTTCTCCTCAGTCCCTCACAATTCAGACCCTTCTTGCCTCAATCCCTCACAACTTAGAACCTTTTCCAGCGGGCCCCTCGCAACTCAAACCCTCCTCACAACTCACACCCCCTCACAACCCCGACCCCCCTCACAACCCCGACCCCCCTCACAACCCCGACCCCCCTCACAACCCCGACCCCCCTCACAACCCCGACCCCCCTCACAACCCCGACCCCCCTCACAACCCCGACCCCCCTCACAACCCCGACCCCCCTCACAACCCCGACCCCCCTCACAACCCCGACCCCCCTCACAACCCCGACCCCCCTCACAACCCCGACCCCCCTCACAACCCCGACCCCCCTCACAACCCCGACCCCCCTCACAACCCCGACCCCCTCACAGCCCCGACCCCCCTCACAGCCCCGACCCCCCCTCACAGCCCCGACCCCCCCTCACAGCCCCGACCCCCCTCACAGCCCCGACCCCCCTCACAACCCCGACCCCCCTCACAACCCCGACCCCCCTCACAGCCCCGACCCCCCTCACAGCCCCGACCCCCCCTCACAGCCCCGACCCCCCCTCACAGCCCCGACCCGCCCTCACAGCCCCGACCCCCCCTCACAGCCCCGACCCCCCCTCACAGCCCCGACCCCCCCTCACAGCCCCGACCCCCCCTCACAGCCCCGACCCCCCTCACAGCCCCGACCCCCCTCACAGCCCCGACCCCCCTCACAGCCCCGACCCCCCTCACAGCCCCGACCCCCCTCACAGCCCCGACCCCCCTCACAGCCCCGACCCCCCTCACAGCCCCGACCCCCCTCACAGCCCCGACCCCCCTCACAGCCCCGACCCCCCTCACAGCCCCGACCCCCCTCACAGCCCCGACCCCCCTCACAGCCCCGACCCCCCTCACAGCCCCGACCCCCCTCACAGCCCCGACCCCCCTCACAGCCCCGACCCCCCTCACAGCCCCGACCCCCCTCACAGCCCCGACCCCCCTCACAGCCCCGACCCCCCTCACAGCCCCGACCCCCCTCACAGCCCCGACCCCCCTCACAGCCCCGACCCCCCTCACAGCCCCGACCCCCCTCACAGCCCCGACCCCCCTCACAGCCCCGACCCCCCTCACAGCCCCGACCCCCCTCACAGCCCCGACCCCCCTCACAGCCCCGACCCCCCTCACAGCCCCGACCCCCCTCACAGCCCCGACCCCCCTCACAGCCCCGACCCCCCTCACAGCCCCGACCCCCCTCACAGCCCCGACCCCCCTCACAGCCCCGACCCCCCTCACAGCCCCGACCCCCCTCACAGCCCCGACCCCCCTCACAGCCCCGACCCCCCTCACAGCCCCGACCCCCCTCACAGCCCCGACCCCCCTCACAGCCCCGACCCCCCTCACAGCCCCGACCCCCCTCACAGCCCCGACCCCCCTCACAGCCCCGACCCCCCTCACAGCCCCGACCCCCCTCACAGCCCCGACCCCCCTCACAGCCCCGACCCCCCTCACAGCCCCGACCCCCCTCACAGCCCCGACCCCCCTCACAGCCCCGACCCCCCTCACAGCCCCGACCCCCCTCACAGCCCCGACCCCCCTCACAGCCCCGACCCCCCTCACAGCCCCGACCCCCCTCACAGCCCCGACCCCCCTCACAGCCCCGACCCCCCTCACAGCCCCGACCCCCCTCACAGCCCCGACCCCCCTCACAGCCCCGACCCCCCTCACAGCCCCGACCCCCCTCACAGCCCCGACCCCCCTCACAGCCCCGACCCCCCTCACAGCCCCGACCCCCCTCACAGCCCCGACCCCCCTCACAGCCCCGACCCCCCTCACAGCCCCGACCCCCCTCACAGCCCCGACCCCCCTCACAGCCCCGACCCCCCTCACAGCCCCGACCCCCCTCACAGCCCCGACCCCCCTCACAGCCCCGACCCCCCTCACAGCCCCGACCCCCCTCACAGCCCCGACCCCCCTCACAGCCCCGACCCCCCTCACAGCCCCGACCCCCCTCACAGCCCCGACCCCCCTCACAGCCCCGACCCCCCTCACAGCCCCGACCCCCCTCACAGCCCCGACCCCCCTCACAGCCCCGACCCCCCTCACAGCCCCGACCCCCCTCACAGCCCCGACCCCCCTCACAGCCCCGACCCCCCCTCACAGCCCCGACCCCCCCTCACAGCCCCGACCCCCCCTCACAGCCCCGACCCCCCCTCACAGCCCCGACCCCCCCTCACAGCCCCGACCCCCCCTCACAGCCCCGACCCCCCCTCACAGCCCCGACCCCCCCTCACAGCCCCGACCCCCCTCACAGCACAGACACCCCCCTCACAGCACAGACACCCCCCTCACAGCACAGACACCCCCCTCACAGCCCCGACCCCCCTCACAGCCCCGACCCCCCTCACAGCCCCGACCCCCCTCACAGCCCCGACCCCCCTCACAGCCCCGACCCCCCTCACAGCCCCGACCCCCCTCACAGCCCCGACCCCCCTCACAGCCCCGACCCCCCTCACAGCCCCGACCCCCCTCACAGCCCCGACCCCCCTCACAGCCCCGACCCCCCTCACAGCCCCGACCCCCCTCACAGCCCCGACCCCCCTCACAGCCCCGACCCCCCTCACAGCCCCGACCCCCCTCACAGCCCCGACCCCCCTCACAGCCCCGACCCCCCTCACAGCCCCGACCCCCCTCACAGCCCCGACCCCCCTCACAGCCCCGACCCCCCTCACAGCCCCGACCCCCCTCACAGCCCCGACCCCCCTCACAGCCCCGACCCCCCCTCACAGCCCCGACCCCCCCTCACAGCCCCGACCCCCCCTCACAGCCCCGACCCCCCCTCACAGCCCCGACCCCCCCTCACAGCCCCGACCCCCCCTCACAGCCCCGACCCCCCCTCACAGCCCCGACCCCCCCTCACAGCCCCGACCCCCCCTCACAGCCCCGACCCCCCCTCACAGCCCCGACCCCCCCTCACAGCCCCGACCCCCCCTCACAGCCCCGACCCCCCTCACAGCACAGACACCCCTCACAACTCAGATCTTCCTCCCCTCGGTTTCTCACGACTCAGACCCACTTCCCCTCAGCCTCTCACAGGTCTGACCCCCCTCCTCTATCCCTCACAACACAGTCCCTCCCTCTCTCTCTCTCCCCCTCAGGCTGAGAGACCCTCCCCTCTCCCCATCAAACCCTCATTCCTTCCCCTCAATCTACCCCGCCCCTCCTCCTTTCCTCTCCATTTATTTTCCTCACTTCCCCTCAGAACTCAACTCAGCCCCTCCCCCTCTGTCCCCCACAGCTCAGCCCCTCCTCCCTCTCGGTCCCCCACAGCTCAGCCCCTCCCCCTCGGTCCCCCACAACTCAGCCCCTCCCCCTCTGTCCCCCACAGCTCAGCCCCTCCTCCCTCTCGGTCCCCCACAGCTCAGCCCCTCCCCCTCGGTCCCTCACAACTCAGCCCCTCCCCCCTCTGTCCCCCACAACTCAGCCCCTCCCCCTCTGTCCCTCACAGCTCAGCCCCTCCCCCTCGGCCCCCCACAACTCAGCCCCTCCCCCTCTGTCCCTCACAACTCAGCCCCTCCCCCCTCGGTCCCCCACAACTCAGCCCCTCCCCCCTCGGTCCCTCACAACTCAGCCCCTCCCCCTCTGTCCCTCACAGCTCAGCCCCTCCCCCTCGGCCCCCCACAACTCAGCCCCTCCCCCTCTGTCCCTCACAACTCAGCCCC
The DNA here is from genome assembly GCF_053455715.1 of Rhinoraja longicauda. Taxonomy (NCBI): domain Eukaryota; kingdom Metazoa; phylum Chordata; class Chondrichthyes; order Rajiformes; family Arhynchobatidae; genus Rhinoraja; species Rhinoraja longicauda. The sequence goes on from NW_027601413.1 coordinate 97,995, forward strand.
TCCCCCTCGGTCCCTCACAACTCAGCCCCTCCTCCCTCTCGGCCCCCCACAACTCAGCCCCTCCCCCTCTGTCCCTCACAGCTCAGCCCCTCCCCCTCGGCCCCCCACAACTCAGCCCCTCCCCCTCTGTCCCTCACAACTCAGCCCCTCCCCCTCGGTCCCTCACAACTCAGCCCCTCCCCCTCGGTCCCTCACAGCTCAGGACGCCCCAACCGCCCGCGCACGCGCACTCTCTCTCTCTCTCGCGCGCGGAGCCGGGAGCGTCGCCCTCGCGCGGTGACGGTTGGGGAAGCAGCGGGGACGCGGTGCGCAGGCGCACTGTCTCCAGCCGGCCGCGGGGCGCAGGCGCTGTGTTTCCAACCGGCGCGGGGACCCCTCTGCGCGTGCGCTACTTTTCCAACCGTCACCGCGCGAGAAGTCTTGTCCTGCGGCATGATGGGAACCGCACTTGTATTGATTGTCCCAGCGTGGCGGTGAGCTTCACTCCGAGATATAATGGCGGGCCGGGCCGGGCCGGGCCGGGTGGCGGTGAGCTTCACTCCCAGATATAATGGCGGGCCGGGCCGGGCCGGGCCGGGTGGCGGTGAGCTTCACTCCCAGATATAATGGCGGGCCGGGCCGGGCCGGGCCGGGTGGCGGTGAGCTTCACTCCCAGATATAATGGCGGGCCGGGCCGGGCCGGGCCGGGCCGGGTGGCGGTGAGCTTCACTCCCAGATATAATGGTGGGTGGGAGGGAGGGAGGGGTGGAAGGGGTGGTGGTGGGGAGGGGTCGAGAGACCGCGTTGGACTGGCTGGTGGTGGTGGTGGTGGGGTGGGGTCGAGAGACCGCTTTGGACTGGCTGGTGGTGGTGGGGTGGGGTCGAGAGACCGCTTTGGACTGGCTGGTGGTGGTGGGGAGGGGTCGAGAGACCGCTTTGGACTGGCTGGTGGTGGTGGGGTGGGGTCGAGAGACCGCGTTGGACTGGCTGGTGGTGGTGGGGTGGGGTCGAGAGACCGCGTTGGACTGGCTGGTGGTGGTGGTGGGGTGGGGTCGAGAGACCGCTTTGGACTGGCTGGTGGTGGTGGGGTGGGGTCGAGAGACCGCGTTGGACTGGCTGGTCCCTTGCCGGCTGCACAAACTGCCGCCCAATCTCAGGCTCATCACCCGGCAGCGGCCAACGGCCTCTGAGTTTAGGCTGGCACTTTCGTCCTCAATAGTCAATAGTGGTTTATTTGTCACATACACATAAATGTGTAGTAAAATGAAACATTACCCGCAGTTGAACAATAAGACCAATAAGATTAATCAATAAAAATGCAATAACACATACAATCACAACTAACACCAAACAAAAAGAAACATCCATCACAGTGAGTCTCCTCCAGTCCCTCCTCACTGTGATGGAAGGCCACAATGTCTTTTTCTCTTCCCTGCCGTCTTGTCCCGCGGTCAGGCTGTTGGAGTTGCCACGTCGGGGCGGTCGGGGCTCCCGATATTGAAGCCCCCGCTGGGCGGTGAAAGGTCAACGGCCTATTTCAGGCCGCGCCGGATGGTGAAAGGTCCGCGGCGGGCCGACCCAAGCCCCGCGATTCGGGGCGGGCGGACACGTTGCCTCTGCCGCTGCCGGAGCTCCCGATGTCGGCCCCCATCCAGGGGCCTGCGGGCTTCCGACGTCCACGCGGCCCGCGCCGGAGCCTCCGGACACGAGTCGCAGCCGCGCCCGCAACATCCGCAGGCAGCCAGCGCCGCAGGTGGTGAGTCCGGACCGCGGGCTCTGCGAACCAGAGACCCAGGTGGTCCCAGGTGCATGGCCGGTGGTAGGCGGAGCCCGCCGGTCCCAGGTGCATGGCCGGTGGTAGGCGGAGCCCGCCGGTCCCAGGTGCATGGCCGGTGGTAGGCGGAGCCCGCCGGTCCCAGGTGCATGGCCGGTGGTAGGCGGAGCCCGCCGGTCCCAGGTGCATGGCCGGTGGTAGGCGGAGCCCGCCGGTCCCAGGTGCATGGCCGGTGGTAGGTGGAGCCCGCCGGTCCCAGGTGCATGGCCGGTGGTAGGCCGCAACGGGAACGGAGACACGACACAGAAACAAAGGTCGCGTCTCCGTTCTGGAGAGAGAATGTTACAGTTACAGTTCCCGTTCCCTCCCACCCCCCCCCCCCCCCCAAAACATAACATACAACACTACATCATATTAAACTACAATTCAGACAAAAACAACAAAAAACACAAAAGACAGACGGACTGCAGGCAAGCCGCAGCTGCGACGGCTGTTGTTCATCGTCATCGCCTGACCACGTGAATGTGTGACTGTTGGTGTTGGGACCTGTAATCTACCCCCCCCCCCCCCCTCATCATGGGAAGACCGTGCAAGGGATGGGTCTTGTTCGGTGAATATAACATTCGCGGATTTGCAGAGACCAGTGTCTGTAAGGTGTTGGGGGGGGGGGGGGGGGGCATGCATCAATTCAGCTGAGCTGCCTTGACGGCTACAATGGGAGAGAGTCCCTCTAGGCCACATTTAGGAGAAGCAGGACCCCCTCCCCAGTGCAGCTGCATTGCGTTGGCTCAACCAGTTGACGCTGGGAGAGGCGGTCGTGCATTGCGATGTGGCAAATTGCATCAACATCCGTGGGCTGCTTTGGGAAATGAATGTCCTGCATTGGAGTGGACAAATTGCATTGGTGCTGCATCAGACTGACCAATGTGGCACTTAGCACCGAGCTGCATTGGTGTGGGCTTTCTGAACTAAAGGCATTGAGACAGTACAATTGAACTTGCTGCAACTGCGCTGGATTAGTAAGCTGACATTATGTTAGCGGACTGGTCCTGAGCTGCATTGATGTGATTGCTCTGCTGTGGAAGCTGGGCTGCATTGAGTGTAATGGCACTGAAGAGATGTACCACTGGAGATGTACCACTCGGCCGTACCGTTGGCAATCGCCCAGGAGTTGGTATACTTTCGGACTGGAGTATTGTCGTTGGACAAGGGAAGGGTGGCCGCCACAAGCTCGGCCATTTGACTCGAGCCACCAGAGCCATCACATGGCCTCGTGTATCCTCATACGCACTCGCAAACCCCGTGTACACAGCAGAGCACACGGCCGGATCGTATCCTGATGTTCACCGTTCGAGACTGGAGTTCTCTGTTCTGGAAGGGCGCCCGACACGCTCTTTTATGGCGTTTCTCGTCTATTCAGACCGCGCATACCCCCTCCCGTGAGCCAGTCATAAGCCCGTTGGGCGCAACATTTCTTATCTTTATGTGTTACCACTTTCTGTAGACTTGGGCCTAAAGGTCGCTCTGTACATTGCATTTGAAATGACCGTGTTTCATCCTGGGGAATATTGCAGAAAAGAAAGGCTTTGGGGGGGGGGGGGGGCAATGCAGAGTTTGTCAAAGTGGTGTATTGTGTTCAATTTTGGTCACCCTGTTGCAAGTGTAAAAGGTGCAGAGAAGATGGAGGATGTTGCAGTTTTATTCATTTTTTAGTTTTAGCAATGTAGCATGGAAACGGATCCCTCAGCCTAGCTAGTTCATTCAATCATTGATCACCGGTTCTCACTGGTTCCATGTTTTCCCACTTTCACATCCATTCCCGACACTCCAATAGCAATTTTACAGATCCCAATTCATCTACACACTTGTACATTTTGGGCAATATTTCAGAAAACGGGTAAACCCACACAGTTACAGTGAGACGTACAAATCCCTTGCAGAGCGCAAATCCGGGTCTCCGGTGCTGTGAGGGAGTAATTGTTTCTGCCATGCCAATGTGCCAGTTCTCGATGGTCTGAGGTATCGGGAGAGGGTGGGTAGGTTAGGATTAGATTCCTTGGAGAGCAGGAGGTCGAGGTAATATTATGGAAGTGTATAAAATCACGAGGGGAATTGATTGGGTGAACAAACAGTTTTTTTACCCAGGTAGGGAAATCAAGAACAAGAAGACATAGCTTTAAGGTGAGGGGGAAGGATTTAATAGAAAACTGAGGGGCAACGTTCATGGGGAACTATATGAAACGAGCTGTTCAGACATCCATGGCAGCAGCATTTAAAAGACACTTGTTGGTGAAACCTCACTTGGACTGAGCTTTAAAGTAGAGGGGAAACGTTTATAGGACATGTGCGGGGCAGGATGTTTACAGAATGTGGTGGGTACCTGGAATGCACTGCCAGTGATGGCATTGGATGCACATATGTTAATGGTGTTTGAGACTTTTGAATGGACATATGGATATGCAGGGAAAGGAAGGATATTAATTGTTTGCAGGCGTTTAAGAGTTGGGCTTGGCACCATATTTGGCACAGACATTGTGGGTCAAAGCGCCTGTTAATTACTCTGCTGGACTCTTCAATGTTGGATGAGTATTGCGTGTAGTTTTGGACGCCATGCTATGGGGAGGATGTAATTAAGCTGGAGAGGGTTATATGGATTGACGAGGATGTCATAGAAACATAGAAACATAGAAAGTAGGTGCATGAGTAGGCCATTCGGCCCTTCGAGCCTGCACCGCCATTCAATATGATCATGGCTGATCATCCAGCTCAGTAACCTGTACCTGCCTTCCCTCCATACCCCCTGATCCCTTTAGCAAAAAGGGCAACATCTAACTCCCTCTTAAATATAGCCAATGAACTGGCCTCAACTACCTTCTGTGGCAGAGAATTCCACAGACTCACCACTCTCTGTGTGAAGAAATGTTTTCTCATCTCGGTCCTAAAAGACTTCCCCCTTATCCTTAAGCTGTGACCCCTGGTTCTGGACTTCCCCAACATGGAGAACAATCTTCCCGCATCTAGCCTCTCCAACCCCTTAAGAATTTTAGGGGTTTTAGGGAATCTCAAGTCACTGGGAATTGAGATACAACAAGAGCCTGGTATTAACTCCGGTATCCTTGTCAACACATACTTTGGGCTCTGTAAACCTAATTTAATGGCTTCACGCATGCGGAGTAATCCCATTTCAGAATATTGGTCTGTTGCCTCCCCCAGCTTGGTGATTCAAGTATGCACCTGCACGCTTTAAAATGTTTTGAGAGACCTTGCCTCAACCTCCTCCTCCTCAGTAGATATAGCCCAGTCCATCCCCAGACCAGTCTACCCACCATCAACTCTATCTACATTTCACGATGCCTCGGGAAAGCAGCCAACATAATCAAAGGCTAATCTCACCCCAATCATTCTTTCTTCTCCCTTCTCCGATCCAGCCCACATGAGTGCCTCAGGGCAGACGGGCCATGGTGGGTGCCAGAGGCCGTGCGGAGCTCACAGTGGGTGCTGGAGGTCAGACAGGGCGTGCCGCAGAGAGAACAGAAAGCAACACAGCGTGGGGGGATGGGTAGAATAAAGAGAGATCGGGGGGCGGGTGGCGGTGGCGACGAGAACGAAGAAGGTCCAATCTGCTGATGCATTGTCCAATTCACCTCAATCACACTGTGAACATTGGCCTGTGTCTATAGAACTGGTGCCTACAATGGTGAAAACTACATTCTGCACCAAATATCTTCCCCTTTGTACTTGAATTTGACTTGATTGCATTCATGTACATTATTAGATCTGATTGGGGAGCAAGTAATGTAAAGCTTTTCACTGTATCTCTGTGCACAAGACAATAATGAACAAAAACCTAAACCAGTGAGTTCCAGATTTCAACCAGTCTCTGGGGAAAACCTCCCTTCATATCAGCACTGTGGTGCAGCTGGTAGCGCTTCTACCTCACTGTGCCAAAGACCTAGGTTCAATCCTGACCTTGGGTGCGATCGGTGTGGAGTTTGCACGTTTCCTGTGAGAGCATGGATTTCCTCCAGGTCCTGTGTCAATTGTCCCAATTTGTGTAGGAAGTGGATGAGAAAGTGGGCTAACAGACCTCATGTGAATGGTAATCGATGGTCAGAGTAGACTCGGTGGGCCAAAGGGCCTGTTCGCATGTTATGTCTCCACAATAAACATGTCCTCCAAACCTCCAATCGCCTCCTTTCAAACTGTCCTGTTCTCTTATTTTAGCCACTGTTGCTTTTGTGAAGTTTACAGCTATCTGTCCCACCAATCATCCTCGTAATATTGAATCCCTGTTTGTTACCCATTAGTTTCCTCTGCCCCACAGGGAAGCATATCCCAGTCTTTGTCTCTCACTCTTTCTGATACCCACTGTGTCTGTACCATCCTGGTGAATCTGTTCCCTCAGTCGTGTGGTGACCAGACCTGCTCGTAGTGCACCAGCTGAGGTCTGACCAAACTTTCTAAAGTTGTACCAACGTGGAACTAGTTGCATTCTACGTCGCCGCCCATGAAGGCGAGTATCCCACCTGCCTTCTTCACAGCCCCGGAGCCCGCAACTCTCAGACCGTGGCCTTGCCCGTGTTTTACACTGTTCTGTGTGAATACCTTTCCCCTCTCACCTTGAACCTATGTCCCTGTTTCTTGATTACCTTATCCGGATAGATTTTTTGCGTTCACCCTATCTATTCCCTTGATGTTCCTGTGCTGTAATGTTCTATCTCTGCACCTTGTTATTGTACCCGCCTCACCTCCCTCCTCTGGCACCGAACACCCACATATTATTCAGATGATAAAGGAAGACCACGCTCTCAGAAACTTGCTGTCAAGCGGTTCCAGGTTTATTGAGCGCACACATTAAACAAAAGCAATATAAATCATTGGCTTTACAGTAAATAATATTCATACTAAAACATGTTGCAGACGGTCTCATTATTCCGGCCTTTAAACCCGTGCAGTCTGAGCTGCCGCTCCGGACTCTACTTTCCTCCGGCCCCCGTCCATCGTTAGAAGCTCACGGGATGATCTCTCCTTCCTCAGGGGCACGGCTCCACATCAGTGTGTCACCGCGCTGGGGATGATTCCACAACACAATCCACTGACTGAGGCCAGCGCCCTCCCTTCCCCAGCGAAGGTTGGGAAAGCCGAGTCTCATTGAACATCATAGAACAGTACAACACAGGAACAAGCCCTTCGGCCCTCAACGTCCGTGCTGAACACGAGGCCGAGACCAACTCTTATCTGCCGGCACATATTTCATACCTCTCAATTCCTTGCACATCCTTATGCCCACTTCAAGTCTCTTAAGCACCACCACCATATCTGGGTCCATACCCAGCCCTGGCAACAGTTCCAGGAACCCAACCTCAGTGTAAAAACATTCCCATACATCTCCTTTAAACTTTGCCCCACCATCCTTAAAGCAATGTTTCCGAGTATCTGTTATTTGCACCCTCAAAAAATGCCTCTGTCTACCCCATCCATGCCACTGTCTACCCCATCCATGCCACTGTCTACCCCATCAATGCCACTGTCTACCCCAGCCATGCCACTGTCTACCCCATCAATGCCTGTCTACCCCATCAATGCCACTGTCTACCCCATCAATGCCTCTGTCTACCCCATCAATGCCTGTCTGCCCCATCAATGCCTGTCTACCCTATCCATGCCACTGTCTACCCTATCAATGTCACTGTCTACCCTATCAATGAAACTGTCTACCCTATCCATGCCACTGTCTACCCCATCAATGCCCCTGTCTACCCCATCAATGCCACTGTCTACCCCAGCCATGCCACTGTCTACCCCATCAATGCCACTGTCTACCCCATCAATGCCACTGTCTACCCCATCAATGCCACTGTCTACCCCATCAATGCCACTGTCTACCCCATCCATGCCACTGTCTACCCCATCAATGTCACTGTCTACCGCATCCATGCTACTGTCTACCCCATCAATGTCACTGTCTACCCTATCAATGCCAGTCTACCCCATCAATGCCACTGTCTACCCCAGCCATGCCACTGTCTACCCCATCCATGCTACTGTCTACCCCATCAATGTCACTGTCTACCCTATCAATGCCACTGTCTACCCCATCCATGCCACTGTCTACCCCATCCATGCCACTGTCTACCCCATCCATGCCACTGTCTACCCCATCCATGCCACTGTCTACCCCATCCATGCCACTGTCTACCCCATCCATGCCACTGTCTACCCCATCAATGCCTGTCTACCCCATCCATGCCACTGTCTACCCCATCAATGTCACTGTCTACCCCATCCATGCCACTGTCTACCCCATCAATGCCACTGTCTACCCTATCAATATCACTGCCTACCCCATCAATGTCACTGCCTACCCCATCCATGCCAGTCTACCGTATCCATGCCACTGTCTACCCCATCCATGCCACTGTCTACCCCATCCATGCCACTGTCTACCCCATCCATGCCACTGTCTACCCTGTCAATGTCACTGTCTACCCTATCAATGCCACACTTATCAGCATGGTAAAGCAGAGGGCGGATTGGAGAGAGAGTTCGGGAGGGAAGAGAGTGAGGTGGTGGGTGAGGCAGGGCCTGGTAGATGAGAGGGGGGAGTGGGGAGACCCAGTACAGCTGTAGAGCAAGCAGTGCAGTCGGGAGGAGGAGATTGGGGTAAAAGGGAGAATGTGTGGAGTTTGTGATGGAGGAGAGGGTGAGAGAATGCAGGGCGCTGGGAAAGCAGCCAGTGGGAAGTAGTGTGGAAGGGAGCGAGTGGGTGAGGTGGGAGATGTGACAGATGATGGAGACTGAGGGAAGAAGGGGCCTAGATGGAGGATGATCTGTGGTAGAACTAGTGTTCCTGTCGTCTATGGGTGTGCACATGTGTGTGGTCAAACACACATTGGCACATTGTCAGTGCTTATGTGTCCGATCGAAGAGTGTGTGGTTACAGTGCATCTGTGTGCGGTCAGTAGTGAGGTGTGTGTGTTAGGTTATACTGTGTCTGTGTGTGGTCAGCAGTGAGAGAGACTGTGTGTTGTTCCAGTACATCTGTGTGCGGTCAGTAGTGATGTGTGTGTGTGTGTGTTAGGTTATACGGTGTCTGTGTGTGGTCAGCAGTGAGAGAGACAGTGTGTGTTGTTCCAGTACATCTGTGTGCGGTCAGTAGTGATGTGTGTGTGTGTGTGTTAGGTTATACGGTGTCTGTGTGTGGTCAGCAGTGAGAGAGACAGTGTGTGTTGTTCCAGTACATCTGCGGGTGGTCAGGAATGTGTGTGTGGGTGTGGATAGTGTATCTGTGTGCAGTCAGGATTGTTTGTACTGAGTGTCGGTATGTCTGTGCTCAGTTATTTGTGTGTTGTGTGTATGTGGTTAGTGTGTGTACGTGTGGGTCTATGTGGATAATGTGTTGTAGAGCAACACAGAACCCAAACAGAATATTTGGCCCAACCCGTCTACGCCAACCGGAATGTCCAGCGAAACTCACCCCATTTGACCATAATTAGCCCATCTAAACACTTCCTATCCGTAACTGTCCAAACGTCTTTTAGTTGCTATTGTATCCGCCTCAATCATTCCACTGGCAGCTCGTCCCATGTACACACCACTGCAGGAGAAAATAAGTTGCAGATCAGATGAGTGTGGAAAGGGGAAGGTGGGAGAGGAGATGGGTGGTGGGGAGAAGGGGGTATGAGGTGGAGTGTGTGTGTGATGGAGGGTGTGTGTGAGATGGAGGGTGTGTGTGTGATAGAGGGGTATGCGTGTGTGTGATGGAGGGTGTGTGTGTGATGGAGGGTGTGTGTGTGTGATGGGGTGTGTGTGTGTGTGTGTGTGATGGAGGGTGTGTGTGAGATGGAGGGTGTGTGTGTGTGATGGAGGGTGTGTGTGTGATGGAGGGTGTGTGTGTGATGGAGGGTGTGTGTGTGATGGGGTGTGTGTGTGTGTGATGGAGGGTGTGTGTGTGATGGAGGGTGTGTGTGTGATGGAGGGTGTGTGTGAGATGGAGGGTGTGTGTGTGATGGAGGGTGTGTGTGTGATGGAGGGTGTGTGTGTGTGATGGAGGGTGTGTGTGTGTGATGGAGGGTGTGTGTGTGTGATGGAGGGTGTGTGCGTGTGATGGAGGGTGTGTGCGTGTGATGGAGGGTGTGTGTGTGTGTGATGGAGGGTGTGTGTGTGTGATGGAGGGTGTGTTGTAGATCAGTCACTGTATTCACAGTCCATGTCCAGTGTTTGCAGCCCGTTCCTGCAAGAAGTTACCTTGAGCATGCGTGTTACCCTGGGGAGTCATCTTGTTGAGGAGCTGCGGTTTAGTCTGTAACTTTGCATCCCCGTGCTCATTAAACTTAGCTTGAAGTTAATAACTTGGTGTTATTCTTACAACTATATGGAGGGTGTGTGAGAGATAGAGGGTGATGGTGTGAGTGTGCAGTGGAGAGAGTGTAAATGAGATGGAATTGTGTTAGATGGAGGGAGTATGAGTTGGAGTGTGAATGGTTGCAAGAACTCGATCCTCACCACGGACTCTGGTGCTCCTCTCCCACCCTCTCTAACCAGCTCCTCTGGTCCCAGTCACCATCACCCCTCCCCTCCACTGTTCCCACTACCTGTCCAGGGCACCTTCCTCACTACCTCAAATACCTTTCCCCACTGACCAGCGAGAGCAGAACTCCTTTCCCACAAACAGCTGAGCCCAAGAGACTTTCTTCACTCACACAGAATTGAAGCCCAGTGAAATTAAATTTTAAAAATCTTGTCTTTGGTGATGTTGAATCGTTGCAGAGACAGGGAATTTGACCTGTCCTCAATGACTCTTATAAACTTCTCCAGGTGTATCATAGAAAGCGAACTGTTGGGTTGCAATAACAGCTTGGTTTGGGAACAGCTCTGCCCAAGACTGTTAGAAATTGCAGAGTTGTGGATGTTGCCCAGTCCATCACACAGACCAGACTTCCCATCATTGACTCCATCTACACTTCACGCTGCCTCGGAAAAGCAGCCAACGTGATCAAAGACGTCGCACCAGGTCATTCCATCTCCGACCCAACAGATTAAATAGAAGTGCGCACCACCAGAGTCAGAAACAGCATCTTCCCCACCGTTATCAGGCTTCTGAATGGTCCTTCCATAAGCTAGACCACTGTTGGATTCACCTCTACCCCACTGTGGACATTGGAGTCTGTCTGTGGAACGTGTTTGCTCCAATGTTGAGAACTATACTCTGCAGTTGGTATCTTTCTTTTGCACTGTCCGTTGTACTTGAGTGTGAACTGATTATATCTATATCTAGTATTATAGTATTTATATACAGCATGCAAAACAAAGCTTTTCACTGTACCTCAGCACACGTGACAATAATAAACCCAAACGCAGCAGCAGCAGCAGCAGCAAGCGTCCCCACTCCCTGCTGCAGAGGCAGATGCAGCAACAATGCAGCTCACCCCCAGGGTGGACTCGCTGTGCACAAGGCGAGCGAGAGGCAAGGCTGTGAGGGACGGGGCGTTGACAGCTGGATCCCCGTCAGTCCACCGCAGGTTCCTCCCTCACGGCACCCACTTAATCTCAGGGTCCGGGTCATCATACATCTCCTTCAGCTGAAGCCCAGAGAAGAGCAAAGGTGAGTTACTGCAAGAGTGGGGATGAAGGGAGAGAGGGGGGAGCGAGTGGGGATGGGAAAAAGAGAGAGAGCGAGAGGGGGAGAGGGAGAGGGAGGGAAGAGAGAGGATGGAGAGAGGAGGGAGAGTGAGAGGGGGTGGAGAGAGAGGGGAAATGAGGAGAGGGAGGCAGAGGGGGGGAGAGAGGGGAGGGGGCTAGGGAGAGGGTGACGTGGGGAGAGTGAAGGGGACGAGGGGAGAGAGGGGGATGAGGGGAGAGAGAAGGGAACGAGGGGAATGAAAATACTGAGGAAATATGGAGGGTAAGGGAGCTGCTCCCTTCAGTGAGGGCAGACAGTGAGGGAGTTCAGTCCATCTCTCTCTCTCTCTCCCTCCACCTCGTACTGTTTTCTCACCTTTGCACGGAGAGCTTCCATCACTTCATCGTCACTCATCTCCCCTTCCACTGTCACCTTTATCTCAATCCACTGCTTGTCTTCATCTGAATACAACAGCCCAACATCAACAAGGAGATCAGAGTCAGGTTGAATGTGGCTGAGACGATGTCTTCCCTGCTCTCTCTTTTCTAATCTATGTTCCTTTCAGTCATTCACCATGGAAACGCCCTTCCACCCGACCTGCCGTGAGGATCAAGGTACCCCCTTCTCCGCCCCCATTTTTGCTCCCCTGAATTCCTTCTTAAGGGGAGGGGGGAGGAGGGAGGGGGGAAGGGAATGGGGGGAGGGGGAGGGGAGGGGGGGCTTTTCCTTACAGCGACTCTCCTGCGACTCCAACCTCCCCTCCCTCCAGACTCCCCACCCTCCATCTCACTTTACTCTCCCTGTCAACACCGCACACCTTCCATCCTCCTATACTCCATCCTTCCCCCACACCACACTTCTACCTCTGCCCACCACCCTCTCCGCCCTCCCTCCACCACCCCACACTCAATCCTCCCCCGCGCCAGACCTCACATCCCCCACTCCAGACTCCTCCTCCCCCCTGCAGCCCACCACCCCCCCCACTTCATCCCACCACCCCCCACTCCAGCCCACCTCCCCCCCACTCCACACCCCCTCCTCTCCAAACCCCTCCTCCCTCCACTCCATCACCCCTCCTCCCTCTACTCCATCACCCCTCCTCACTCTACTCCATCACCCCTCCTCCCTACATTCCACTCCTCGATACCTGAGTGTGTATCTGGTTCTCGGATGGTGGAAAAATCCTCCCGGGGTTGGGGTGTTGTTTCTTGGGGTTCCTCAGTTGGTACGGAGGCTGGATCTGTAATAAAGTGTGGACAGACAGTGGGTGTTGTGGGGAAATAATCCAGCAGCTCTGTGGGATGGAAGGAGACCGAAGTGCATGGTGACACGAGTCTCTGGTGACCCCAATTGTCCAGCCGCCTCCTGCACCGTGTATCCTGACACCGCTCCTTGCATTCCCTCACTCCAGACTCCCTCCTAATCCCACTTTACACTTGCCCCAATACCACACCCTCCTCCCCATCTCTACACTCCACCCTCCTCCACCCTAGACTCCCTCCTCCCCAAGCCCCTCTCCATATAACCTCACTCCGTACTCTCTCCTCTCCCCAAGGGGGTAGAGGGGGAGGCGAGGGTAAGGGGAGGGGGGAAGAGGAGGAAGGAGGTGGGTGAGGGGAGGGGGAGGCGAGGGTAAGGGGAGGGGGTAGAGGAGGATGGAGGTGGGTCTGGGGAGAGGGGGAGGGGGAGGTGGGGGGAGTGAGGGAGCTGTGTAGGATGTTGGAGGTGGGGGGCAGGGTGAGGTGGGAACGAGTGGGAACTCCGAGTAGGGTTGGAGTGGGAGGCAGGGAGCAGGAGGTTGGGTGGTTACAGAAAGATTACCCATGTCGCCGCTGACAAGGAACAAAATCCCGCTGCTCTCTAACTCTCCCAGTGCCAGACCATTCACTGTGAAGTTCCTGACTTGACTCCGGAAAATGCACCACCTTGTACTTATCTGCACCAAACGTCATTCCCCATTCCAGAGTGCACTTGCACAACTCAACAAGCTCCTGCTGCCTTGTGATATCCAGCTTCACTCTCCACCATATGACTTACAGATTCCAGTATTATCCAAAAACTTACTAATCATGCCTTGTACGTTCTCATCTAAATCTTTCATATAAACCACAAACAGCAGTGGGCCCAGCACTAATCCCTGAGCAGGACTCCCAGTCAAAATAAACCCACAACCTTCCACCACCACCCTCTGATTCCCAAACACCACCCCCCCCCCCCCTCCTCTTCCGGCCCCTGCTTCCTCCTCCCCCACCCCACTCTCCTTCCCCCACACACTTCCTCCACTCAAGCCCCACGCTCTCTCCTCCCCCACATCATGCTCCCTCCTCCCAAACCCCACCCTCACTACCCCCAAACGCCGCACTCCCCACCCCACACTCTCCATACTCCCCAACCCCCCGCACTCTCCACACTCCCCAACCCCCCGCACTCTCCACACTCCCCAACCCCCCCACACTCCCCAACCCCCCCACACTCCCCAACCCCCCGCACTCCCCAACCCCCCGCACTCTCCACACTCCCCAACCCCCCGCACTCTCCACACTCCCCAACCCCCCGCACTCTCCACACTCCCCAACCCCCCCACACTCCCCAACCCCCCCACACTCCCCAACCCCCCGCACTCCCCAACCCCCCGCGCTCCCAACCCCCCACACTCCCCAACCCCCCGCACTCCCCAACCCCCCTCGCTCCCCAACCCCCCGCGCTCCCAACCCCCCCGCACTCCCCAACCCCCCGCACTCCCCAACCCCCCGCACTCCCCAACCCCCCGCACTCCCCAACCCCCCGCACTCCCCAACCCCCCGCACTCCCCAACCCCCCGCACTCCCCAACCCCCCGCACTCCCCAACCCCCCGCACTCCCCAACCCCCCCGCACTCCCAACCCCCCCGCACTCCCAACCCCCCCGCACTCCCCAACCCCCCGCACTCCCCAACCCCCCGCACTCCCCAACCCCCCGCACTCCCCAACCCCCCCCACTCCCCAACCCCCCCCCACTCCCCAACCCCCCGCACTCCCCAACCCCCCGCACTCCCCAACCCCCCGCACTCCCCAACCCCCCGCACTCCCCAACCCCCCCACACTCCCAACCCCCGCACTCCCCAACCCCCCGCACTCCCAACCCCCCCACACTCCCAACCCCCCCACACTCCCAACCCCCCCACACTCCCAACCCCCCCACACTCCCAACCCCCCCACACTCCCAACCCCCCCACACTCCCCAACCCCCCGCGCTCCCAACCCCCCCACACTCCCCAAACCCCCGCATTCCCCAACCCCCCCACACTCCCCAACCCCCCATACTCCCCAACACCCCACACTCCCCAACCCCCCCCACACTCCCCAACCCCCCCACACTCCCCAACCCCCCCACACTCCCCAACCCCCCCACACTCCCCAACCCCCCCACACTCCCCAACCCCCCCACACTCCCCAACCCCCCCACACTCCCCAACCCCCCCACACTCCCCAACCCCCCCACACTCCCCAACCCCCCCGCGCTCCCAACCCCCCGCGCTCCCAACCCCCCCACACTCCCAACCCCCCGCGCTCCCAACCCCCCCACACTCCCCAACCCCCCCACACTCCCCAACCCCCGTGCTCCCCAACCCCCCCACACTCCCCAACCCCCCCAATCTCCCCAACCCCCCCACACTCCCCAACCCCCCGCGCTCCCAACCCCCCCACATTCCCCAACCCCCCCACACTCCCAACCCCCCCACACTCCCAACCCCCCCACACTCCCAACCCCCCCACACTCCCAACCCCCCCACACTCCCCAACCCCCCCACACTCCCCAACCCCCCCACACTCCCCAACCCCCCCACACTCCCCAACCCCCCCACACTCCCAACCCCCCCACACTCCCCAACCCCCCCACACTCCCAACCCCCCCACACTCCCCAACCCCCCGCGCTCCCAACCCCCCCACACTCCCCAACCCCCCACACTCCCCAACCCCCCACACTCCCCAACCCCCCCACACTCCCCAACCCCCCGCGCTCCCAACCCCCCACACTCCCGAACCCCCCCACACTCCCCAACCTCCCCCCACCCCAACCCTCACCCCACCCCCGCCCCAACCCTCACCCCACCCCACCCCCGCCCCAACCCTCACCCCACCCCACCCCCGCCCCAACCCTCACCCCCACCCCAACCCTCACCCCACCCCCAACCCTCACCCCACCCCCACCCCACCCCACCCCCGCCCCAACCCTCACCCCACCCCCAACCCTCACCCCACCCCAACCCTCACCCCACCCCACCCCTGCCCCTCACCCCACCCCCGCCCAACCCTCACCCCACCCCACCCCCGCCCCAACCCTCACCCCACCCCCGCCCCTCACCCCACCCCCGCCCCCGCCCCAACCCTCACCCCACCCCACCCCCGCCCCAACCCTCACCCCACCCCCGCCCCAACCTCCCCCCGCACCAACCTCCCCCCGCCCCAACCTCCCCCCGCCCCAACCTCCCCCCGCCCCAACCTCCCCCCGCCCCAACCTCCCCCCGCCCCAACCTCCCCCCGCCCCAACCCTCACCCCCGACCCCACCCCCGCCCCCACCCCACCCCCGCCCCAACCTCCCCCCGCCCCAACCTCCCCCCGCCCCAACCCTCACCCCACCCCCGCCCCAACCTCCCCCCACCCCAACCTCCCCCTGCCCCAACCTCTCCCCGCCCCAACCTCCCCTGCCCTTAACCTCCCCCGTCCCCGCCCTAGCTTCCCCCAGCCCTAACCCCCCGCCCCTGTCCTCACCTCCCCTCGCCCCTGCCCTTACCTCCCCTGTCCTATACTCGCCCCGCCCCCACCCTAACCAGCCCCCGCCCTAACGCCCCCATCCCCCCACCCTGCCACTTCCCGCCTTAACCTCACACAGCCTGCACCTCGCCCACCCCATACTCTCAGCTCCCCCGACTCCAGACTACATACTCTCCCACTCCAGTCACTCTCCTCTCAAATCACCCTCCCCTACTCTTCCCCCACGAAGAGGGGAGGACGGGTCCCGGGGAGAAGGAGGGGAGGCTAGGGTGGGTCCTGGGAGGAGGACGACTGGGTCCCAGCTGCGGAAGAGATTAGGTGGGGGGGGGAGAGAGGAGGTGGAGGGCAGGTGGAGGTCAGTGACAGGGTGGGGGCAATGGGTGGGTGGGTCAGTGACAGGGTGGGGGCAATGGGTGGGTGGGTCAGTGACAGGGTGGGGTAATGTGTGAGTGACAGGGTGGGGGCAATGGGTGGGTCAGTGACAGGGTGGGGGCAATGGGTGGGTGGGTGAGCTGGGCCAGGGGCCATCCTGCCTGTGTGTTGGGGTTCAGGCCCCGGTGGTTTGGTTCAGACAGTCGGTGTGGGACTGTGAACTGAGATGATCACAAATACGGATCTGTTTGGAAAATTGCTGATTGGGCAATTCCCGGATTTACCCCACAGCCTCCCAGATGCGTCATGGAGAACGGGGACGTACCTGTACAATACACTTTGCCAAATCCGTAAAAACATGAAAGTGGCAACACAAGTAGATACGGTGATAAGAAAGCATAGTCTTGAGGTCCAAATCCAAGGGGAATTGTTGTCCACTGCAGAACAAACTACTGTCCTCTCCAAAAGCTGGCCGCAAGGACAGGCAACAACGTATGAGGGGGCTTGGTACCTGAGGACGTGTCTCCCACTGGAACGGAAGATGGTTCCTGGGTAGATTCTCCAGTTGATGATCCCTGGGTCTGTTCTCCTGTGGAGATCTTGGGATCTGGAATGAAGGAACAGAGAGACGGTAGTGCGGCAACACCGCAACATGGCATCAAACTTCGAGATGTGGACAGCAATTCAAGGAGTGCCAATGTGGAGATATCAGCATCATCTGATATCCCGTCACCCACTCTCCATCAAAAACGTTCTTCACTCCACGTGGCCCCTCCCACTCCCCTTTAGAGTCAGGGTGAATTTCAGGGATTGACCATAGAGCACAGAAACAGGTCCATCGGCCCACCTCGTTCATGCCGACTTATCTGTTAGTCCCATTTGTCCACATGTTGCCCATATTCCAGTAAAACGTTGTTATCCATGCACATGTCCAAGTGACTTTTACATTTTGTTATTGTATCTGCCTCAACTATCTTCTCCGGCAGTTTGTTCCTATAGGCCCATCATGCTCCTATTAAATCTTTCCCCTCTTATCTTAAATGTATGTCCTGTGGTTCTTGCTTCCCCAACTCTGGATAAAAGGTGCTGTGCATTCACCCTATCAATTCCCGTCATAACCTAAAGCCTTCTTTACCACCCTATCTACACGTGACTCCACTTTCAGGGAACTCTATCATTCACTCTGTCTGTCCTGTCCAGTTTGACTTCCCAACATGCAACCATGTAAGGACCAAGGGGAAGAACCTTCCCTTTTATGAGCCAGGAAATGAGCCTCTCCTGGTGTTTCAGTGAGAGAGCATTTTGGCAACAAAGATTACAGCTCCATAGTTTAAGAGAGTTATGAATAGGTCTGTCTGGACCTTGGGGGAAATATTAAATTGGTACAGGGTCCATTACAGCATTATTAGGCAGGAACTTGGGAGACTGAAATGGGGGCCACTGTTGTTATGCAAGTCCAAATCTGACGTGGGAGTTTCACTGGGAAATGTCCATGTTCTCCGGAGATGCTGCTTGACTTGCTGAGTTAGTTCAGCACTTTGTGTCTTTTGTAACTGTGTGGAGATGATAAAATTGGTGAAGGAGCGGATGATGAGGAAGGTTGTCAAAGTATTCAGCGGGATGTAGATTTGTGGGATGTAGATGTAGAAATGGGCAGAGAAACTGCAGATGGAATTTAATCCAAGTAAGTGTGAAGTGTTGCACTTTGGAAGGACATATTGCAGGAGAGATTATGGAGTTAATAGCGAGACCCTTGAGACCATTGATGTGCAGAGGGGGTTTGGGGTCCAAGTCCATAACAACCTGAAAGTGGCAATGATCAAAAGGCATATGTATGCTTGCCTTCATCGGTCGGGGCATTGAGTATCAGAGGTAGTGGTTATCAAGGAGTCTTTTGTTTAGACAAGTGGACATGCAATGAATGGAGGGATATGGATTACGTGCAGGCAGGGGAGATATGTTTAACGGCACTGATATTGTGGGACAATGGGCCTGTTCCTGTGCTTCATGGTCCCCACCACTGATACCTGAGCTTGCAGACCCTGCTGGGTCACTGGTCAATCCTTGACTTGAGTCTCCACTCGTTGCTCCCTGGGGTTCCTGAGTTGTGCCCGACGGTGGATCTGGAAGAAGAGAATGGAGGCAGGAGAGGGAGGGTGAGAGATGAAAACAGAATGATCAGCTCATCAGGTGGGAAGTCGGCTGTAGACAAAGAGTCCGTGCAAACACCAACAAATACCAACTCTCACAGGTCACACGTCTCACCTTCAACATTGCATCCTCCTCGAACACGAGCTACGCCTCACTCCCTTGTGAAGCCAGGCTTTTACAGAGTGCTCTCACACTCTCGCTCCGACTCTCTCTCGCCCCCACTCTCTCTCTCCCTCACTCTCCCTCTCTCTCACACACTCTCTCTCCCTCTCTCTCACACTCTCTCTCACACTCTCTCTCTCCCTCACTCTCTCTCTCCCTCACTCTCTCTCTCCCTCACTCTCTCTCTCTCACACTCTCTCTCCCCCTCACTCTCTCTCTCTCTCCCTGACTCTCTCTCTCCCCGACTCTCTCTCTCTGACTCTCTCTCTGACTTTCTCTCTCTCACTGTGATTCTCTCTCTGACTCCAGCATTCAGCCCCTGCCCCTATGGGTCAGTCTGTCTTCAAAATACATTCTCCTCAAGGTCTCCACTTACTTTCCACTTCATCCTCAATCTCATGTTCATAAATTCATGTCAGAGGAACAGAATGAGGCAATTCGGCCCATCGACCACTCCGCCATTTACTCATGGCTGATACTGTACATCGTTCCCTGCCAACACTATTCTCCTTCTCCTCGAAACCTTTGTCCATCTTCGTAATCAAAAACTGTCAATCTCCACTTTAAAAATACCATCGTCTTGGAGATACCAATGTCCACAGCCTTCTGTGGCAATGAATTCAACAGATTCACCAGCATCTGGCGAGTTAAATCCTCCTCCTCAGCTCGTATCTAAAGGTATGTCTCTTTATTCTGAGGCTGTGCCCATTGGCCCTATATTCTTTCAATACTGGAAACATCCTCTCCACATCCACTCTATCTAGGCCTCTCATTATAGGGTAAGTTTTGATGTGATCTCCCCCTCATCTTTCTAAACTCCAGCGAGTACAGGCCCGATCTCCAATCACACATTCCCTCCTTACCACCCGTTTATTTCTTCTACACTTACTCGTTTCACACATTTCTACTTGCCCTTTCTCCACCTCTCTCCACGACCCTCCGCCCCTCACTCTACATCTCTACCCTCTCCGCAATGCTCCAACTCCACTCTCCCTGGGGTATTCTCCTCCCCCCACTCCAGTCCCCCTTCCTCCCCCACCCCACACTCTCTGCTCCTCCACTCCAGACCCTCTTCTCAAGTTACCCTCCCCAACTTGTCCCCCACTGCTCCAATGATCCCTCCATCGATACCTGAGCTTGTATCTGGTTCTGGGACGGTGGACAAATCCTCCCGGGGTTCGGGTGTTGTTTCCTGGGGTTTCTCAGTTGGTACGGAGGCTGGATCTGTAATAAAGTGTGGACAGACAGTAGGTGTAGTGGGGAAATAATCCAGCAGCTCTGTGGGATGGAAGGTGTCCGAAGTGCGTGGCCAACACCAGTCTCTGGTGACCCCAACGATTATCAATCCCTCTCCTACAACCCCTCTCCCTCCACACCTTCATTCCATCCATTACTCAATGTAATCTGTCCATCATTATCCCTCTGACTTCATGGCCCTTCCCCTTGCCTTCTCACCCCTCTCTCCCCCCTTGCTCCCCCCTCTCTCCACCTCGCCCCCCTTGCCAACCAGCCTCTCTCCTCCTTCTCTATTCCCCCTCTTCTCATCGTACGCGGGGAGGGGAGGTGTGGTGAGGGGAAAAGCTGGGTCCCGGGGGGGGGGGGGGGAGGAACAGCTGGGTCCCGGGGTGGGAGGTTGGGTGGGGGGGGTGGGTGTTCCCCCAGCAGAGGGGGTAAGGTAGGACTCGATCCTGATTGGAGGTGGGGGAGAGAAGCAACAGGTCACGTCCCCTTGATAACATATGATTAGTGTTTGTCCGCACTGGGCCTGCACTCGCTGGAGTTTAGAAGAATGACAGGGAACCTCATTGAAACTTGCCAAATAGTGAAAGGACTGGATTGAGTGAATGCAGAGGATGATTCCACAAGTGGGAGAATCTGGGACCAGAGGCCATAGCCTCCGTACAAAAGCAGACGAGGAGGCATTTCTTTAGCCAGATGGTGGTGAATCTGTGGACTTCATTACCACAGATCGCTGTGGGGACCGTGTCAATGGATATTTTTTAGCTGGAGATTGATAGATTCGTGATCAGTATGGGTGTCAGGGGTCATGAGGAGAAGGCAGGAGAATGGGGTCGAGAGGAATAGATAGATTGAATGGTAGAATGGACTTGACGGGCCGAATGGCCTAATTCTGCTCCTAGAACTTCTGAGCTTGGCCACGGGGGGAGTGGGGCTAGTGACAGGGTGGGGGCAATGTCCTCTGGGTCTTGCTTCCCCGACCCTAGATAAAATATGTTGTGCATTTACCCTGACGTTTCTACCCCATATGAGATCATCCCTCAGCCTCTTGTCATCCAAGGAATAAATTCCTAGCCAGTCCAACTTCTCCTTACAGCTCAGGCCATTGTTCCTTGCAACATCCTCGTAAATCATCTCTGCAATCTTTCCAGCTTAAGAATATCTTTCCTATAATAGGAACCAAAACTGATCTCACACTCCACACGTGACCTCACCAACATGACATCACAACTTACCAATGACATCACGTTACCTCACAATGGTAACATGACATCCCAACTTATGTGTTCAGTACCTTTACTGATGAAGGCCAATGTACCAAAAGCCACCTTTGCCACCCTGTCGATCTGTAATGTCACCCTCAAGGAACTGTGCTCATGAACAAGGACCAGGGGCCACAGTCTTAGAATAAAGGGAAGGCCATTTAAAACTGAGGTGAGAAGGAACTTTTTCACCCAGTGAATTTGTGGAATTCCCTGCCACAGAGGGCAGTGGAGGCCAAATCACTGGATGGATTTAAGAGAGAGTTAGATAGAGCTCTGAGGGTTGTGGAATCCAGGGATATGGGGTGAAGGCAGGCACTGATTACTGATTGTGGATGATCAGCCATGATCACAATGAATGGCGGTGCTAGCTCGAAGGGCCGAATGGCCCCCTCCTGCAACTATTTTCTATGTTTCTATGTTTCTAACTCCTAAATCTTGCTGCTCTACAGCACTTCCCAGGGCCCTGCCATTCACTGATCCAGGGCACAAGCCTGGCCAGATGTTTCAGAGCATTTTGGAAAAAGTTCCCATTTTGGGAACATAAATTATCGCTATAATCTTCCCCCGACTGTCCAGCGACCACGACAGCCCTTTCAGGTGACGCAGAGATTCACTTGCACCTCCTCCAACCTCATCTACAGCGCCCGCTGTTCTAGGAATATTGATTCATCTAACTTCAAGTCACACTTGCGTTCCCTCTCTGTCTGTCCCTCCCTCACCCTCGTCACTTTACTAGTTTCACTGTCGTGCTGCTTAGTTTCACTGTTGGTATCCACTTATTATCACCTTCTCCACAGCCAACAAGGGACCATTGTGGGCTCCATTGTTGCTTGATACACGTTGATGGCTTTGATTGCATCTTACCATACCTTTTATTCACTTGTTCTTTGTATATTTTCATATCTCTGGTTCCCCGCTCACCCGACTCTCAGTTTGAAGAAGGGTCTCGACCCGATACGTCACCTATTCTTTTCTCCAGAGAAGCTGTCTAATCTGCTGTTACTCAAACATTTTTTATCTATCTTCCATAATTTTTTGGAGAGTTATGAATAACAATGGGTCTGGCCCTTGGGGGAAGGTATTAAATGTGGGTAAGGCACATTACAGCATTATTGGGCAGGTGCGAGTGAGAGTAAACTGGGAGCAGCTGTTTTTGGGGTAACTCCACCTCTGACGTATACGTGTTCTGCAGGAACGTGTGCTAGGACCTTTATTCTTTGTGATATAAAAGGTGCACTTTGGGGGCTTGAATATAAGGGGAAATTATACAGTTAATCGCAAGAGGAATATCGATGTACTCCTTGAGGTCCAAATCCGTAAAAACATGAAAGTGGCAACACAAGTAGATACGGTGATAAGAAGGCATAGTCTTGAGGTCCAAATCCAAGGGGAATTGTTGTCCACTGCAGAACAAACTACTGTCCTCTCCAAAAGCTGGCTGCAAGGACAGGCAATAACGTATGAAGGGGCTTGGTACCTGAGGACGTGTCTCCCACTGGAACGGAAGATGGTTCCTGGGTAGATTCTCCAGTTGATGATCCCTGGGTCTGTTCTCCTGTGGAGATCTTGGGATCTGGAATGAAGGAACAGAGAGACGGTAGTGCGGCAACACCGCAACATGGCATCAAACTTCGAGATGTGGACAGCAATTCAAGGAGTGCCAATGTGGAGATATCAGCATCATCTGATATCCCGTCACCCACTCTCCATCAAAAATGTTCTTCACTCCACGTGCCCCCTCCCACTCCCCTTTAGAGTCAGGGTGAATTTCAGGGATTGACCATAGAGCAACGTCCAAAGTCCAAAGAGAGTCCAAAGACGTACAGGTATGTAGGTTAATTGGCTGGGCAAATGTAAAAATTGTCCCTAGTGGGTGTAGGATAGTGTTAATGTGCGGGGATCGCTGGGCGGCACGGACTTGGTGGGCTGAAAAGGCCTGTTTACGGATGTATATATATGATATGATGATATGATATGATAGCACAGAAACAGGTCCATCGGCCCACCTCGTTCATGCTGACTTATCTGTTAGTCCCATTTGTCCACATGTTGCCCATATTCCAGTAAAACGTTATTATCCACGCACATGTCCAAGTGACTTTTACATTTTGTTATTGTATCTGCCTCAACTATCTTCTCCGGCAGTTTGTTCCTATAGGCCCATCATGCTCCGATTAAATCTTTCCCCTCTTATCTTAAATGTATGTCCTGTGGTTCTTGCTTCCCCAACTCTGGATAAAAGGTGCTGTGCATTCACCCTATCAATTCCCGTCATAACCTAAAGCCTTCTTTACCACCCCATCTACTCGTGACTCCACTTTCAGTGAACTCTATCATTCACTCTGTCTGTCCTGTCCAGTTTAACTTCCCAACATGCAACCATGTAAGGACCAAGGGGAAGAACCTTCCCTTTTATGAGCCAGGAAATGAGCCTCTCCTGGTGTTTCAGTGAGAGAGCATTTTGGCAACAAAGATTACAGCTCCATAGTTTTAAGAGAGTTATGAATAGGTCTGTCTGGACCTTGGGGGAAGTATTAAATTGGTACAGGGTCCATTACAGCGTTATTAGGCAGGAACTTGGGAGACTGAAATGGGGGCCACTGTTGTTATGCAAGTCCAAATCTGACGTGGGAGTTTCGCTGGGAAATGTCAATGTTCTCCGGAGATGCTGCTTGACCTGTTGAGTTAGTCCAGCACTTTGTGTCTTTTGTAACTGTGTGGAGATGATAAAATTGGTGAAGGAGCGGATGGTGAGGAAGGTTGTCAAAGTATTCAGCGGGATGTAGATTTGTGGGATGTAGATGTAGAAATGGGCAGAGAAACTGCAGATGGAATTTAATCCAAGTAAGTGTGAGGTGTTGCCCTTTGGAAGGACATATTTCAAGAGAGATTATGGAGTAAATAGCGAGACCCTTGAGACCATTGATGTGCAGAGGGGGTTTGGGGTCCAAGTCCATAACAACCGGAAAGTGGCAATGATCAAAAGGCATATGGTATGCTTGCCTTCATCGGTAGTGGTTATCAAGGAGTCTTTTGTTTAGACAAGTGGACATGCAATGAATGGAGGGGTATGGATTACATGCAGGCAGGGGAGATATGTTTAACAGCACGGATATTGTGGGCAATGGGCCTGTTCCTGTGCTTCATGGTCCCCACCACTGATACCTGAGCTTGCAGACCCTGCTGGGTCACTGGTCAATCCTTGACTTGAGTCTCCACTCGTTGCTCCCTGGGGTTCCTGAGTTGTGCCCGACGGTGGATCTGGAAGAAGAGAATGGAGGCGGGAGAGGGAGGGTGAGAGATGAAAACAGAATGATCAGCTCATCAGGTGGGAAGTCGGCTGTAGACAAAGAGTCCGTGCAAACACCAAAAAATACCAACTCTCACAGGTCACACGTCTCACCTTCAACATTGCATCCTCCTCGAACACGAGCAACGCCTCGCTCCCTTGTGAAGCCAGGCTTTTACAGAGTGCTCCCACACTCTCACTCCGACTCTCTCTCGCTCTGACTCTCTCTCTCCCCCACTCTCCCTCTCACTCACTCTCTCTCTCCCTCACTCTCTCTCTCTCCCCGACTCTCTCTCTCTGACTCTCTCTCTCTCTGTGACTTTCTCTCTCTCACTGTGATTCTCTCTCTGACTCCAGCATTCAGCCCCTGCCCCTATGGGTCAGTCTGTCTTCAAAATACATTCTCCTCAAGCTCTCCACTTACTTTCCACTTCATCCTCAATCTCATGTTCATAAATTCATGTCAGAGGAACAGAATGAGGCAATTCGGCCCATCGACCACTCCGCCATTTACTCATGGCTGATACTGTACATCGTTCCCTGTCAATCCTATTCTCTTTCTCCTCGAAACCATTGTCCATCTTCGTAATCAAAACTGTCAATCTCCACTTTAAAAATACCATCGTCTTGGAGATACCAATGTCCACAGCCTTCTGTGGCAATGAATTCAACAGATTCACCACCATCTGGCTAGAAAAATCCTCCTCCTCAGCTCGTATCTAAAGGTATGTCTCTTTATTCTGATGCTGTGCCCATTGGCCCTATACTCTTTCAATACTGGATCCATCCTCTCCACATCCACTCTATCTAGGCCTCTCATTATAGGGTAAGTTTTGATGTGATCTCCCCCTCATCTTTCTAAACTCCAGTGAGTACAGGCCTGATCTCCAATCACACATTCCCTCCTTACCACCCGTTTATTTCTTCTACACTTACTCGTTTCACACATTTCTACTTGTCCTTTCTCCTCCTCTCTCCACGACCCTCCGCCCCTCACTCTGAATAACTACCCTCTCCGCAATGCTCCAACTCCACTCTCCCTGGGGTATTCTCCTCCCCCCCACTCCAGTCCCCCTCCTCCCCCACCCCACACTCTCTGCTCCTCCACTCCAGACCCTCTCTTCTCAAGGTACCCTCCCCAACTTGTCCCCCACTGCTCCAATGATCCCTCCATCGATACCTGAGCTTGTACCTGGTTCTGGGACAGTGGACAAATCCTCCCGGGGTTCGGGTGTTGTTTCCTGGGGTTCCTCAGTTGGTACGGAGGCTGGATCTGTAATAAAGTGTGGACAGACAGTGGGTGTAGTGCGGAAATAATCCAGCAGCTCTGTGGGATGGAAGGAGACCAAAGTGCGTGGCCAACACCAGTCTCTAGTGACCACAACGATTATCAATCCCTCACCTGCATCCTCTCTCTCTCCACTCCTTCATTCCATCCATTACTCAATGAAATCTGTCCATCATTAGCCCTCTGATTTCATGGCCCTTCCCCTTGCCTTCTCACCCTCCCTCCCTCCCTCCCCTTGCCCACCAACCTCTCTCCCCGTTCTCCCCCTTCTCTTTTCCCCCTCTTCCCATCGTACCCGGGGAGGGGAGGTGTGGTGAGGGGAACAGCTGGGTCCCGGGGTGGGAGGTTGGTTGGGTGGGGGGGAGGAACAGCTGGGTCCCGGGGAGGGGAGGTGTGGTGAGGGGAACAGCTGGGTCCCGGGGTGGGAGGTTGGGTGGGGGGGAGGAACAGCTGGGTCCCGGGGTGGGAGGTTGGTTGGGTGGGGGGGGGTGCTCCCCCAGCAGAGGGGGTAAGGTAGGACTCGATCCTGATTGGAGGTGGGGGAGAGAAGCAACAGGTCACGTCCCCTTGATAACATATGATTAGTGTTTGTCCGCACTGGGCCTGCACTCGCTGGGGTTTAGAAGGATGACAGGGGACCTCATTGAAACTTGCCAAATAGTGAAAGGACTGGATTGAGTGAATGCAGAGGATGATTCCACAAGTGGGAGAATCTGGGACCAGAGGCCATAGCCTCCGAACAAAAGCAGATGTGGAGGCATTTCTTTAACCAGATGGTGGTGAATCTGTCGACTTCATTGCCACAGATCGCTGTGGGGACCATGTCAATGGATATTTTTTTACGTGGAGATTGATAGATTCGTGATCAGTATGGGTGTCAGGGGTCATGGTGAGAAGGCAGGAGAATGGGGTCGAGAGGGATAGATAGATTGAATGGTAGAATAGACTTGATGGGCCGAATGGTCTAATTCTGCTCCTACAATTTCTGAGGTTGGTCACAGGGGGGAGCAGGGCTAGTGACAGGGTGGGGGCAATGTCCTCTGGGTCTTGCTTCCCCGACCAGAGATAAAAGATGTTGTGCATTTACCCTGACGTTTATACCCCATATGAGATCATCCCTCAGCCTCTTGCCCTCCAAGGAATAAATTCCTAGCCAGTCCAATCTCTCCTTATAGCTCAGGCCGTTGTTCCTTGCAACATCCTCGTAAATCATCTCTGCACTCTTTCCAGCTTAAGAACATCTTTCCTATAATAGGAACCAAAACTGATCACACACTCCACACGTGACCTCACCAACATGACATCCCAACTTACCTTCGACAAGGTCCCACATAGGAGATTGGTGGGCAAAATTAGAGCACATGGTATTGGAGGTAGGGTACTGCCATGGATAGAAAGTTGGTTGACAGACAGAAAGCAAAGAGTGGGGATAAATGGGTCCCTTTCAGAATGGCAGGCAGTGACTAGTGGGGTACCGCAAGGCTCGGTGCTGGGACTGCAGCTATTTACAATATAAATCAATGACTTGGATGAAGGGATTAAAAGTACCATTAGCAAATTTGCCGATGATACAAAGCTAGGTGGCAGTGTGAACTGTGAGGAAGATGCTATGAGGTTCCAGGGTGACTTGGACAGGTTGTGTGAGTGGGCGGATGCATGGCAGATGCAGTTTAATGTGGATAAGTGTGAGGTTATCCACTTTGGTGGTAAGAATAGGAAGGCAGAGTATTATTTGAATGGTGTCAAGTTAGGAAAAGGGGACGTACAACGTGATCTGGGTGTCTTAGTGCATCAGTCACTGAAAGGAAGCATGCAGGTTCAGCAGGCAGTGAAGAAAGCCAATGGAATGTTGGCCTTCATAACAAGAGGAGTTGAGTATAGGAGCAAAGAGGTCCTTCTGCAGTTGTACAGGGCCCTAGTGAGACCGCACCTGGAGTACTGTGTGCAGTTTTGGTCTCCAAATTTGAGGAAGGATATTATTGCTATTGAGGGCGTGCAGCGTAGGTTTACTAGGTTAATTTCCGGAATGGCGGGACTGTCATATGTTGAAAGACTGGAGCGACTAGGCTTGTATACACTGGAATTTAGAAGGATGAGAGGGGATCTTATCGAAACGTATAAGATTATTAAGGGGTTGGACATGTTAGAGGCAGGAAACATGTTCCCAATGTTGGGGGAGTCCAGAACCAGGGGCCACAGTTTAAGAATAAGGGGTAGGCCATTTAGAACGGAGATGAGGAAAAACTTTTTTAGTCAGAGAGTTGTGAATCTGTGGAATTCTCTGCCGCAGAGGGCAGTGGAGGCCAATTCTCTGAATACATTCAAGAGAGACAGATAGAGCTCTTAAGGATAGCGGAGTCAGGGGGTATGGGGAGAAAGCAGGAACGGGGTACTGATTGAGAATGATCAGCCATGATCACATTGAATGGCGGTGCTGGCTCGAAGGGACGAATGGCCTCCTCCTGCACCTATTGTCTATTGTCTATCACATGTTACCTCACAATGGTAACATGACATCCCAACTTATGTATTCAGTACCTTTACTGATGAAGGCCAATGTACCAAAAGCCACCTTTGCCACCCTGTCGATCTGTAATGTCGCCCTCAGGGAACTGTGCTCATGAACAAGGACCAGGGCCCCCAGTCTTAGAATAAAGGGGAGGCCATTTAAAACTGAGGTGAGAAGGAACTTTTTCACCCAGTGAATTTGTGGAATTTCCTGCCACAGAGGCTGTGGAGGCCAAATCACTGGATGGATTTAAGAGAGAGTTAGATAGAGCTCTAAGGGTTGTGGAATCCAGGGATATGGGGAGAAGGCAGGCACTGATTACTGATTGTGGATGATCAGCCATGATCACAATGAATGGCGATGCTGGCTCGAAGGGCCCAATGGCCCCCTCCTGCACCTATTTTCTATGTTTCTATGTTTCTAACTCCTAAATCTTGCTGCTCTACGGCACTTCCCAGGGCCCTGCCATTCACTGATCCAGGGCACAAGCCTGGCCAGATGTTTCAGAGCATTTTGGAAAAAGTCCCCATTTTGGGAACATAAATTATCTCTATAACTCTTCCCCTGACTGTCCAGCGACCACGACAGCCCTTTCAGGTGATGCAGAGATTCACTTGCACCTCCTCCAACCTCATCTACAGCGCCCGCTGTTCTAGGAATATTGATTTATCTAACTTCAAGTCACACTTGTGTTCCCTCTCTGTCTGTCCCTCCCTCACCCTCGTCACTTTACTAGTTTCACTGTCGTGCTGCTTAGTTTCACTGTTGGTATCCACTTATTATCACCTTCTCCACAGACAACAAGGGACCATTGTGGGCTCCATTGTTGCTTGATACACGTCGATGGCTTTGATTGCATCTTACCATACCTTTTATGCACTTGTTCTTTGTATATTTTCATATCTCTAGTTCCCCGCTCACCCGACTCTCAGTTTGAAGAAGGGTCTCGACCCGATACGTCACCTATTATTTTCTCCAGAGAAGCTGTCTAATCTGCTGTTACTCAAACATTTTTTATCTATCTTCCATAATTTTTTGGAGAGTTATGAATAACAATGGGTCTGGCCCTTGGGGGAAGGTATTAAATGTGGGTAAGGCACATTACAGCATTATTGGGCAGGTGCGAGTGAGAGTAAACTGGGAGCAGCTGTTTTTGGGGTAACTCCACCTCTGACGTGTACGTGTTCTGCAGGAACGTGTGCTAGAACCTTTATTCTTTGTGATATAAAAGGTGCACTTTGGGGGCTTGAATATAAGGGGAAATTATACAGTTAATCGCAAGAGGAATATCGATGTACTCCTTGAGGTCCAAATCCGTAAAAACATGAAAGTGGCAACACAAGTAGATACGGTGATAAGAAGGCACAGTCTTGAGGTCCAAATCCAAGGGGAATTGTTGTAACTGCAGAACAAACTACTGTCCTCTCCAAAAGCTGGCTGCAAGGATAGGCAATAACGTATGAAGGGGCTTGGTACCTGAGGACGTGTCTCTCACTGGAACGGAAGACGGTTCCTGGGTAGATTCTCCAGTTGATGATCCCTGGGTCTGTTCTCCTGTGGAGATCTTGGGATCTGGAATGAAGGAACAGAGAGACGGTAGTGCGGCAACATCGCAACATGGCATCAAACTTCGAGATGTGGACAGCAATTCAAGGAGTGCCAATGTGGAGATATCAGCATCATCTGATATCCCGTCACCCACTCTCCATCAAAAACGTTCTTCACTCCACGTGCCCCCTCCCACTCCCCTTTAGAGTCAGGGTGAATTTCAGGGATTGACCATAGAGCACAGAAACAGGTCCATCGGCCCACCTCGTTCATGCCGACTTATCTGTTAGTCCCATTTGTCCACATGTTGCCCATATTCCAGTAAAACGTTGTTATCCACGCACATGTCCAAGTGACTTTTACATTTTGTTATTGTATCTGCCTCAACTATCTTCTCCGGCAGTTTGTTCCTATAGGCCCATCATGCTCCTATTAAATCTTTCCCCTCTTATCTTAAATGTATGTCCTGTGGTTCTTGCTTCCCCAACTCTGGATAAAAGGTGCTGTGCATTCACCCTATCAATTCCCGTCATAACCTAAAGCCTTCTTTACCACCCCATCTACTCGTGACTCCACTTTCAGTGAACTCTATCATTCACTCTGTCTGTCCTGTCCAGTTTGACTTCCCAACATGCAACCATGTTACGACCAAGGGGAAGAACCTTCCCTTTTATGAGCCAGGAAATGAGCCTCTCCTGGTGTTTCAGTGAGAGAGCATTTTGGCAACAAAGATTACAGCTCCATAGTTTTAAGAGAGTTATGAATAGGTCTGTCTGGACCTTGGGGGAAGTATTAAATTGGTACAGGGTCCATTACAGCGTTATTAGGCAGGAACTTGGGAGACTGAAATGGGGGCCACTGTTGTTATGCAAGTCCAAATCTGACGTGGGAGTTTCACTGGGAAATGTCAATGTTCTCCGGAGATGCTGCTTGACTTGTTGAGTTAGTCCAGCACTTTGTGTCTTTTGTAACTGTGTGGAGATGATAAAATTGGTGAAGGAGCGGATGGTGAGGAAGGTTGTCAAAGTATTCAGCGGGATGTAGATTTGTGGGATGTAGATGTAGAAATGGGCAGAGAAACTGCAGATGGAATTTAATCCAAGTAAGTGTGAGGTGTTGCCCTTTGGAAGGACATATTGCAGGAGAGATTATGGAGTTAATAGCGAGGCCCTTGAGACCATTGATTTGCAGAGGGGGTTTGGGGTCCAAGTCCATAACAACCTGAAAGTGGCAATGATCAAAAGGCATATGGTATGCTTGCCTTCATCAGTCAGGGCATTGAGTATCAGAGGTAGTGGCTATCAAGGAGTCTTTTGTTTAGGCAAGTGGACATGCAATGAATGGAGGGATATGGATTACGTGCAGGCAGGGGAGATATGTTTAACGGCACTGATATTGTGGGACAATGGGACTGTTCCTGTGCTTCATGGTCCCCACCACTGATACCTGAGCTTGCAGACCCTGCTGGGTCACTGGTCAATCCTTGACTTGAGTCTCCACTCGTTGCTCCCTGGGGTTCCTGAGTTGTGCCCGACGGTGGATCTGGAAGAAGAGAATGGAGGCGGGAGAGGGAGGGTGAGAGATTAAAACAGAATGATCAGCTCATCAGGTGGGAAGTCGGCTGTAGACAAAGAGTCCGTGCAAACACCAACAAATACTAACTCTCACAGGTCACACGTCTCACCTTCAACATTGCATCCTCCTCGAACACGAGCAACGCCTCACTCCCTTGTGAAGCCAGGCTTTTACAGAGTGCTCCCACTCTCTCACTCCGACTCTCTCTCGCTCTGACTCTCTCTCTCCCCCACTCTCCCTCTCACTCACTCTCTCTCTCACTCACTCTCTCTCTCCCTCACTCTCTCTCCCTCACTCTCTCTCCCTCACTCTCTCTCTCTCCCCGACTCTCTCTCTCTCTCCCACTCTCCCTCTCCCTCACACTCTCTCTCTCCCCGACTCTCTCTCTCCCCGACTCTCTCTCTCCCCGACTCTCTCTCTCTGACTCTCTCTCTCTCTGTGACTTTCTCTCTCTCACTGTAACTCTCTCTCTGACTCCAGCATTCAGCCCCTGCCCCTATGGGTCAGTCTGTCTTCAAAATACATTCTCCTCAAGGTCTCCACTTACTTTCCACTTCATCCTCAATCTCATGTTCATAAATTCATGTCAGAGGAACAGAATGAGGCAATTCGGCCCATCGACCACTCCGCCATTTACTCATGGCTGATACTGTACATCGTTCCCTGCCAACACTATTCTCCTTCTCCTCGAAACCTTTGTCCATCTTCGTAATCAAAAACTGTCAATCTCCACTTTAAAAATACCATTGTCTTGGAGATACCAATGTCCACAGCCTTCTGTGGCAATGAATTCAACAGATTCACCAGCATCTGGCTAGATAAATCCTCCTCCTCAGCTCGTATCTAAAGGTATGTCTCTTTATTCTGAGGCTGTGCCCATTGGCCCTATATTCTTTCAATACTGGAAACATCCTCTCCACATCCACTCTATCTAGGCCTCTCATTATAGGGTGAGTTTTGATGTGATCTCCCCCTCATGTTTCTAAACTCCAGCGAGTACAGGCCCGATCTCCAATCACACATTCCCTCCTTACCACCCGTTTAATTCTTCTACACTTACTCGTTTTAAACACATTTCTACTTGCCCTTTCTCCTCCTCTCTCCACGACCCTCCGCCCCTCACTCTCCATCTCTACCCTCTCCGCAATGCTCCAACTCCACTCTCCCTGGGGTATTCTCCCCCCCACTCCAGTCCCCCTCCTCCCCCACCCCACACTCTCTGCTCCTCCACTCCAGACCCTCTTCTCAAGTTACCCTCCCCAACTTGTCCCCCACTGCTCCAATGATCCACCCATCGATACCTGAGCTTGTATCTGGTTCTGGGACAGTGGACAAATCCTCCCGGGGTTCGGCTGTTGTTTCCTGGGGTTCCTCAGTTGGTACGGAGGCTGGATCTGTAATAAAGTGTGGACAGACAGTGGGTGCAGTGGGGAAATAATCCAGCAGCTCTGTGGGATGGAAGGTGTCCGAAGAGCACGGTGACACCAGTCTCTGGTGACTCCAATTGTCCAGCCGCCTCCTGCACCGTGTATCCTGACACCTCCCCTTGTATTCCCTCCCCTACTCCAGCCTCCCCTCACTCCAGACTCCTAATCCCACTTTACACTCCCCCCCAACACAACACACCCTCCTCCGTCACTCCACGCTTCGTCCACACGCACCCCGCTCTCAATCGTCCCCATCCAACTCTCTCTCCTCCCCAACACCCTCTCCCTCCACCCACACACCTCCTCCCAAACCACTCTCCATCCAGCCTCACCACTCGCTTCCTTCACTCCACCTACCAACCCCGTTGCACGCTCTCTCCACATCCCCAGCCCAACCCCTCCTCCTTAACCCCACCCTCCCTCCCTCCCCCACCCTCCCTCCCTCCCCCCACCCCATCCTCTCCCCACCCCACACGTTAAACTCCACCGACCCGACTCTATCCTCCCTCTTATCCAGACCCCTCCCCTCGCTCCAAACATCATCCTCCCCACACTCCAGACCCCTACTCATCACTCCAGACCCCCTCCTCCCACACTACAGACTCCACCCCCCCACTCCGGAGCCTCCTCCTCGTTCCAAATCCAACTCTCCCCACTCCAGAACCCATCCCACCCTTCCCCCACTCCACACTACCCTCTCACTCCAGATCCCCTCAACCCCTACTCTCTCCTTCCTCTCCCTGGTGCCAATGGTCCTCTTGTCTCCCAATCCTACTCTTCCCCCACTGGCATGATGCTTTGGTGCAAGACCCTGTCCCAATGATCCCTCCCTCGATACCTGAGCTTGTATCTGGTTCTGGGACGGTGGACAAATCCTCCCGGGGTTCGGGTGTTGTTTCCTGGGGTTCCTCAATTGGTCCGGAGGCTGGATCTGTAATAAAGTGTGGACAGACAGTGGGTGTAGTGGGGAAATAATGCAGCAGCTCTGTGGGATGGAAGGTGTCCGAAGTGCACGGCGACACCAGTCTCTGGTGACCCCAATTATCCAGCCCTCTCCTGCACTGCATATCCTGACATCTCCCCTTGCATTCCCTCTCCCTCTCTCCAACCTCCCCTCACTCCAGACTCCTTCCTATTCCCACTTTACACTTCCCCCCAACACCACACTGTCCTCTCCCATCCCGTGCTCCCTCCTCCCTCACTCAACGCCCCTTCCTCCCTCACCGCGCCCTCAACCCTCCCCCACCCCACACTCTCTCCTCCCCCAAACCCCTCACCCTGCACCCTCACCCCACACACCTCCCCCATCCCCCTCTGCATCCACTCTCACCCCACACCTCCCACAACACCCTCTCCATCTAGCCTCACCCCTCACTCCCTTCACTCCAACCACCAACCCCTCTGCAAGCTCTTTCCTCACCTCCAGCACACCCCCTCCCTAACCCCACACTCCCTCCCTCTTTCCCCCTATCTCACATTGCGTGCTCTTCCCACCTCACACGTTCATCTCCATCAACCCTACACTCTATCCTTCCCCTACTCCAGACCACTCCCCCTCTCCAGATTCTTCCTCCCCCACTCCAAACACCACCCTCCCCCCACTCCAGACCCTCTCTCCTGACTCCAGAGCCTCTACCCTCACTCCACACCCCTACTCCTGACCCCAGACCTTCTACACCAGACTCCATTCCCCCCACTCCAGAGCCCCCCCCCCCCTGATCCAAACCTCATCCTCCCCACTCCACGCGCCCTCCTCCCTGTCTAAGGACGACCATCTCCTTCCTCTCACTCCAGATCCACTCAACCCCTACTCTCTCCTCCCTCTCCCCTGTGTCAATATTTTTTGTCCCCCTATCCTACTCTTTCCCGTGAAGGTTTGGTGCAAGAACTTGTTCCAATGATCTCTCCATCGATACCTGAGCTTGTATCTGGTTCTGGGACGGTGGACAAATCCTCCCGGGGTTCGGGTGTTGTTTCCTGGGGTTCCTCAGTTGGTACGGAGGCTGGATCTGGGATAAAGTGTGAACAGACAGTGGGTGTAATGGGGATGGAAGGAGACCGATGTAGACCAGCAGTTGTTGGGAAGTGTCCAGCCCTCGCCCGCATCAATCTGCTCTGCTCCACTCTCCCTCCACTCCATCATTCCAGCCGTTGCCCCATTCTCTCCGCCAGTCTCTCGGCCCTCTATACCATTGACTCCATCTACACTTCACGCAGCCTCGGCAAGACAACCAACACGATCAAGGACCAGTCTCACTTCAGACACTCCCACTTCTTCCCTCTCCCATCAGGCAAGAGGTACAGAAGTGTGAACACACCCCTCCAGATCCAGGAACAGTTTCCTCCCAGCTGTTATCAGACTACTGAATCATCCTGTTGCCAACAAGAAGTGGCCCTGACCGAACAACTATCTCATTGGAGACCCTCAGACGATTTTTAATCGGATTTTACTATATCTTGAACAAAATGTTATTTCTTTAATCCGGTATCAATACAATGTGAACTCCTTGAATGTAATCATGTATAATCTATTTACTGACTGGATCGCACGCAACAAAAACACCCTAACGTCCCCCCACCCCAACCTTCACCCCACCCCCGCCCCAACCCTCACCCCACCCCCGCCCCAACCCTCACCCCAACCCCACCCCCGCCCCAACCCTCACCCCACCCCACCCCCGCCCCAACCCTCACCCCAACCCCACCCCCGCCCCAACCCTCACCCCACCCCCGCCCCAACCTTCACCCCACCCCACCCCCGCCCCAACCTTCACCCCACCCCACCCCCGCCCCAACCTTCACCCCACCCCACCCCCGCCCCAACCTTCACCCCACCCCACCCCCGCCCCAACCCTCACCCCACCCCCGCCCCAACCTTCACCCCACCCCACCCCCGCCCCAACCCTCACCCCACCCCAACCCTCACCCCACCCCCGCCCCAACCCTCACCCCACCCCCGCCCCAACCCTCACCCCACCCCCATCCCCGCCCTAACCCTCACCCCACCCCCACCCCCGCCCCAACCCTCACCCCACCCCCACCCCCGCCCCAACCCTCACCCCACCCCCGCCCCAACCCTCACCCCACCCCCACCCCCGCCCCAACCCTCACCCCACCCCCGCCCCAACCCTCACCCCACCCCCACCCCAACCCTCACCCCACCCCCACCCCCGCCCAACCCAACTCACGCTCCCCATCCTAACCTCCCCCCGCCCCAACCTCACCCCGCCCCAACCTCCCCCGCCCCAACCTCCCCCCGCCCCAACCTCCCCCCGCCCCAACCTCCCCCGCACCAACCTCCCCCCGCCCCAACCTCCCCCCGCCCCAACCTCCCCCCGCCCCAACCTCCCCCCGCCCGAACCACCCCCCGCCCCAACCTCCCCCCGCCCCAACCTCCCCCCGCCCCAACCTCCCCCCGCCCCAACCTCCCCCCGCCCCAACCTCCCCCCGCCCCAACCTCCCCCGCCCCAACTTCCACTAATCTCCCCCCGCCCCAACCTTCACCCCACCCCCACCCCAACCTCCCCCAGCCCCAACCTAACCTCCCCCCGCCCCAACCTCCCCCAGCCCCAACCTAACCTCCCCCCGCCCCAACCTCCCCCAGCCCCAACCTAACCTCCCCCCGCCCCAACCTTCACCCCACCCCCGCCCCAACCTCCCCCCGCCCCAACCTCCCCCCGCCCCGAACTCCCCCGCCCCAACCTCCCCCCGCCCCAACCTCCCCCCGCCCTAACCTCCCCCCGCCCCGAACTCCCCCGCCCCAACCTCCCCCCGCCCCGAACTCCCCCGCCCCAACCTCCCCCGCCCCAACCTCCCCCCGCCCCAACCTCCCCCCGCCCCAACCTCCCCCCGCCCCAACCTCCCCCCGCCCCAACCTTCCCCCGCCCCAACCTCCCCCCGCCCCAACCTCCCCCCGCCCCAACCTCCCCCCGCCCCAACCACCCCCCGCCCCAACCTCCCCCCGCCCCAACCTCCCCCGGCCCCAACCTCCCTCCGCCCCAACCTCCCCCCTGCCCCTGCCCCTGCCCCAACCTCCCCCCGTCCCCGCCCTAGCTCCCCCCGCCCTAAGCCCCTGCCCCAGTTCTCACCTCCCATCGTCCCTGCCCTTACTTTCCCTGTCCTATACTCCCCCCGCCCTGCCACCTCCCGCCTTAACCTCACACAGCCTGCACCTCGCCCATCCCATACTCTCAGCTCCCCCGACTCCAGACTACATACTCTCCCACTCCAGTCACTCTCCTCTCAACTCACCCTCCCCTACTCTTCCCCCACGAAGAGGGGAGGACGGGTCCCGGGGAAAAGGAGGGGAGGCTAGGGTGGGTCCTGGGAGGAGGACGACTGGGTCCCAGCTGCGGAAGAGATTAGGTGGGGGGGAATAGAGGAGGTGGGGGGCAGGTGGAGGGGGGCAGGTGGAGGGGACGTCCTGGTCCAGAGGGGGGGAGGAATGGGAAGTGGAATGGTGGGAAATTGGCTGGGTGAGTGGAGGCGAGGTTGGTCCCGGGTAGAAGGAGGGGATGGTTGAATCCCGGAGGGGATGTGAGGCTGGGTCCATGGGAGAGGGGGGACAGGGGACAACTGGATCCTTGGGAGGTTAGGGGTGGAAACGGCTAGATTCTGGGTTTGGGGGGAGGTGACGACTGTGTTCAAGGGGGAAGGAGAGATGGGGGAAGACAACTTGTCACAGGGTGGGGGCAATGGGTGGGTGAGTGACAGGGTGGGGGCAATAGGTGGGTGGGTGACAGGGTGGGGCAATGGGTGGGTGAGTCAGTGACAGGGTGGGGGCAATGGGTGGGTGGGTCAGTGACAGGGTGGGGGCAATGGGTGGGTGGGTGAGTGACAGGGTGGGGGCAATGGGTGGGTGGGTGGGGGCAATGGGTGGGTGAGTCAGTGACAGGGTGGGGGCAATGTGTGAGTGACAGGGTGGGGGCAATGGGTGGGTGGGTCAGTGACAGGGTGGGGACAATGGGTGGGTGGGTGCGCTGGGCCAGGGGCCATCCTGCCTGTGTGTTGGGGTCAGTGATGGGGTGCGGTTTGGTTCAGACAGTCGGTGTGGGACTGTGAACTGAGATGATCACAAATACGGATCGGTTTGGAAAATTGCTGATTGGGCAATTCCCGGATTTACCCCACAGCCTCCCAGATGCGTCATGGAGAACGGAGACGTACCTGTACAATACATGTATCTACAGCAGGGCATGGGCTCCAGCCGATACACAAAGAACCCCTTGCAGTGTTTCACCTTGATGTCACGCGGGTCGCTACAGGGATTTGTATTCCAGTTCTGACAAACTCTCCTGATCACCTCCCCGTCTTTCACACTGGGATGGGCACCTGAAATGAGGTTTGTAAACATTATAAATTGTACCCGGTCCCACAGTGCAGCAGGGATTGTGAATGTGGAACCAGTGTAATGCAATGATCACAACCCACGGTCCAGTCTGAGCTGACTTCATCAGCGTTGAGCTGATACCCTCACCCTCGCCTGAGAGCACCCCCTGGTGCTGACACCCTGGGGTGCCGGGTCTGGACTGGAAACACAGGGGTGGACCATGTTGGGTGCTGATGTATCAGAAGCAGAGCCTCACATGTCAGCACCCATCTAGAGCAGGGCTTCAGCTGTCAACACCCAGGAATGAGTGTGTTTACATACGGGTGAGCATTTGATGGCACTGGGCCTGTATTCGCCGGAGTTTAGAAGGATGAGGGGGGACCTCATTGAAACTTACTGAATAGTCAAAGACCTGGATAGAGTGGATGTGGAGAGGATGTTTCCACTGGGGGGAATGTCTTGGACCACAGGTCATAGCTTCAGTATTAAAGGACGTTCTTTTAGGAAGGAGATAAGGAGGAATTTCTTTCGTCAGAGGTTGGTGAATCTGTGGAATTCATTGCCACAGAAGGCTGTGGAGGCAGTCAATGGATATTTTTAAGGCAAACATAGATAAATTCTTGATTAGTATGGGTGTCAGGGGTTATGGGGAGAAGGCAGGAGAATGAGGTTAGGAGGGAGAATGGATCACCCACGATTGAATGGTGGAGTAGACGATGGGCCGAATGGCCTAATTCTGCTCCATCAGGAGCGGGACATCATCTGTCAGCATCCATCAGGGGCTTTGGGCCCTAAAAGTACATTTGGGATTGAATTATCTGAACGAGAAGGCATATACTACAGCAAAGATGAACGGGAAGCCAGAGGATTGGGTAACCTTTAAAGAACAACAGAAGGTAACTAAAAAGGCAATATGGGGAGAAAAGATGAAGTACAAAGGTAAGTTCGCCAGGAATATGAAAGAGGATAGTAAAAGCCTATTTAGGTACGTGAAGAGGAAAAGATTAGGTAAGACATATGTGGGTCCCTTGAAGACAGAAACAGATGAATTTATTATGGGAAACAAGGAAATGGCAGGTGAGTTGGACAGGTACTTTGGTTCAGTCTTCACTGAGGAAGACACAAACAATCTCCCAGAACTACTAGGGGAGAGAGGATCTAGGGTGACGGAGGAACAGAAGGAAATTCACATTCGTCAAGAAATGGTGTCGAGTGGACTGATGGGACTGAAGGCTGATAAATCCCCAGGGCCTGATGGTCTGCATCCCAGGGTACTCAAGGAGATGGCTCTAGAAATCGTGGATGCATTGGTGGTCCTTTCAGAAAGCCTTTCACAAGGTCCCATATGGGAGATTAGTGGGCAAAATTAGAGCTCATGTTATTCGGGGGGAGGGTATTGACATGGATAGATAATTGGTTGGCATACAGGAAACAAAGTATAGGAATTAACAGGTCTCTTTCAGAATGGCAGGCAGTGACTAGTGGGGTGTCAAGTCAAGTCAAGTCAATTTATTTGTATAGCACATTTAAAAACAACCCACGTTGACCAAAGTGCTGCACATCTGACCAGGA
Source organism: Rhinoraja longicauda (assembly GCF_053455715.1). Classification (NCBI taxonomy): domain Eukaryota; kingdom Metazoa; phylum Chordata; class Chondrichthyes; order Rajiformes; family Arhynchobatidae; genus Rhinoraja; species Rhinoraja longicauda. The sequence goes on from NW_027601413.1 coordinate 137,852, forward strand.
AAAAAAGAAACATACAGTGGCGGGCAGCCAGACACAACGGCGCGGCCATCTTGAACAAAATGTTAATTCAATCACCCACAGTCCAACAATAAAAGCACTAAACAGGCACCCAAATTACCCAACCCCAAAAACCCCCCAAAACACAGTCCAACAATAGAAGCATTAAATAGGCATTCAAATCACACACCCCAAAACCCCCAAGAACACAGTCCAACAATAAAAGCATCAAACAGGCACTCAAACCACCCAACCCCAAAAACACACAAAAAAAGAAACATCCATCAAAGAAACATCCATCACAGTGAGTCTCCTCCAGTCCTCTCTCTCCTCACTGTGATGGAAGGCCACAATGTCTTTCCCTTCTCCCGCTGTCCTCGCCCGCAGCCAGGTTGTTGTGGTTGCAGGCCGCACCGGACGGTCCACAGCGGGCCGAGCCCAAAGCGCGTCGCGTCGCAGCCGCTCCCGCAGCCTCCGAAGACGGCCGGCTCCGCCGATGATAAGTCCGATCCGGGGCGGGCGAACACGCTGTCGCTGCCGCTGTTGCTGCACGTCGGGGCGGTCGTGGCTCCCGACATTGAAACCCCCGCCCAGCAGAGAAATATCCCGCGGCCATCTTAGGCCGCGCCGGACGGTGAAATGTCCGCGCCCCAAGCCCCGCGATTCGGGGCGGGCGAACACGCTGCCGCTGCCGGAGCTCCCGATGTCGGAATCCACGCGGCCCGAACCTAAGGCAAGTCGCAGCCGTTCCCGCAGCCTCCGAAGACGGCCGGCTCCGGTGATGGTAAGTCCGATCCACGGACTTGGATGGTAAGTCCGATGGAGGCTGACAGCTCCAGGAGTTGGGCCGATGGTAGGCCGCAGCAGGAACGGAGACACGGCCCAGAAAACAAAGGTCGGGTCTCCGTTCGGAAGGGACACATATTTACAGTGTTAGTTTCCCCCTCCCACCCACATACACACACAGAACACAAACACAAAAACACCACATCACAACTACAATTACAATTAAGACAAAAAAAACAACAAAAAACACAAAGACAAATGGACCGCAGGTGAGCGGCAGCTGCTAGGGCAGTGCCGCCATTTTGACTTGTGGCGTGTGGCTCGGTGCTGGGAACGCAGCTATTTACAATATTTATTAATGATATTGGAATTAAAAATAACATTAGCAAATTTGCAGATGACACAAAGCTGGGAGGCAGGGTGAACTGTGAAGAGGGTGCTATGAGGATGCAGGGTGATTTGGATAGGTTGGGTGGATGGGCAGATGCATGGCAGATGCAGCATAATGGGGATAAATGTCAGGTTATCCACATTGGTAGCAAGAACAAGATGGCAGATTATTATCTGAATGGTGTCATTAGGAAAAGGGGACGTACAACGAGACCTGGGTGTCCTTGTACATCAGTCACTGAAAGTAAGCATGCAGGTACAGCAGGCAGTGAAGAAATCTAAGCCTTCATAGCTAGAGGATTTGAGAAAAGGAGCAAAGACAATAGACAATAGGTGCAGGAGGAGGCCATTCGGCCCTTCGATCCAATGTGATCATGGCTGACCATTCTCAATCAGTACCCCGTTCCTGCCTTCTCCCCATACCCCCTGACTCCGCTATCATTGAGAGCTCTATCTAGCTCTCTCTTGAATGCATTCAGAGAATTGGCCTCCACTGCCTTCTGAGGCAGAGAATTCCACAGATTCACAAAATTAGTTTCCCCATCTCCGTTCTAAATGGCCGACCCCTTATTCTTAAACTGTGGCCCCTGGTTCTGGACTCCCCCAACATTGGGAACATGTTTCCTGCCTCTAACGTGTACAACCCCTTAATAATCTTATACGTTTCAATAAGATCCCCTCTCATCCTTCTAAATTCCAGTGTATACAAGCCTAGTCGCTCCAGTCTTTCAACATGTGGAGGAGAGGAGTCTGCATACAGAGACAAGATCTGTGCTCTGTCCAAATGGTGCGAGGCAAACAACCTAGTACTGAATACCAGTAAGACAAAAGAAATGGTACTGGACTTTAGGAGACATAGAGCAGTTCCTACCCCACTTCTTATAAATGGGAAGGAAGTGGAGAGAGTCTCCACCTTCAAGTTCCTGGGGACCACCATCTCCCAGGACCTCTCCTGGACTGCAAATACTACAGCGGTAGTTAAAAAGTCACAACAGAGACTGCACTTTTTAAGACTGCTCCGAAAAACAAACTGAAGGAGAATCTGCTGGTGACCTTCTACTGCTCCACCATTGAGAGCGTACTGGCATACTGCACCATAGTGTGGTACGCTGGCTGCTGGTGACCTTCTACTGCTCCACCATTGAGAGCGTACTGGCATACTGCACCATAGTGTGGTACGCTGGCTGCTGGTGACCTTCTACTGCTCCACCATTGAGAGCGTACTGGCATACTGCACCATAGTGTGGTACGCTGGCTGCTGGTGACCTTCTACTGCTCCACCATTGAGAGCGTACTGGCATACTGCACCATAGTGTGGTACGCTGGCTGCTGGTGACCTTCTACTGCTCCACCATTGAGAGCGTACTGGCATACTGCACCATAGTGTGGTACGCTGGCTGCTCAGTTGCAGACCAGAAGGCCCTCCAGAAGGTTATTAAGACAGCAGAGACAATTATCGGCCCTCCACTGCCTTCTCTGAAGGACATCTCCAGCTCACCTTGTCTAAATAGGGACAGAAATATAATTAAGAACAGCACACACCCAGGATATGAAGTGTTTGCTCTCCTGCCCTCTGGGAGGTGCTACAGGAGCCTAAGGGCCAGAACAAACCCACTTAAAAACAGTTTCTTCCCCTGGGCCGTAAGAACTGTGAATGGAAATACTTGACTTGATGTGACTCTCACTTTCATCGCACTTTTTAATATATATATACAGCATCTTAGGTGCAAACCTCATTTATTATTTATGTTTTTATTGGTTTTTATTGATATTGGTACCTATTGTATGGGTTCCTATGTTTGTGCGATTGTTTTTGGAAGATTTTCAGATGTAGCACTTCTAATTTTGTTGTACTGTTTGTACAATGACAATAAAGGCATATTATTATTATTATATGACAGTCCCGCCATTCCAGGAATTAACCTAGTAAACCTACGCTGCACGCCCTCAATAGCAAGAATATCCTTCCTCAAATTTGGAGACCAAAACTGCACACAGTACTCCAGGTGCGGTCTCACTAGGGCCCTGTACCAGGGCCGTCTTAACGCATGGGCCTGATGGGCACTTGCCCGGGGGCCCACGAGCATAGGGGCCCCATGCTGATCTGTGTATGTTAAGTGACTTGCAATAAATAAATACTACTTTAAAAATGTAGGCTCAATAAGTGCTTTTTTCGCAACATTTTCCATCCCTAAGTGCTTCTCACAGCGATCTGTAAGTGCTTTTCGCAACAATGTAGCACCCTAAGTCCATCGCTAAGTGCTTTTCGGTAAGTGCTTTTCGCCGGCACGACAGGGGGAGGGGTGCTGGTAGGGAAAGGGGGGTGGGGGAGAGTAACGGTAGGGGCCCCAGTACATTGCTTTGCCCGGGGGGCCATAATGCTGTAAAAACGGCCCTGCCCTGTACAACTGCAGAAGGAGGACCTCTTTGCTCCTATACTCAACTCCTCTTGTTATGAAGGCCAACATTCCATTGGCTTTCTTCACTGCCTGCTGTACCTGCATGCTTCCTTTCAGTGACTGATGCACTAGGACACCCAGATCTCGTTGTAAGTCCCCTTTTCCTAACTTGACACCATTCAGATAATAATCTGCCTTCCTATTCTTACCACCAAAGTGGATAACCTCACACTTATCCACATTAAACTGCATCTGCCATGCATCCGCCCACTCACACAACCTGTCTAAGACACTCTGCAACCTCATAGCATCTTCCTCACAGTTCACACTGCCACCCAACTTTGTATAAGAAAATAACTGCAGAAGCTGGTACAAATCGATTTATTCACAAAAAGCTGGAGTAACTCAGCAGGTCAGGCAGCATCTCGGGAGAGAAGGAATGGGTGACGTTTAGCTATCCAAATGCTCCGCAATTTCGTCTTTTATAATTGACTCCAGCATCTTCCCCACCACTGATGTCAGATTAACTGGTCTATAATTTCCCGTTTTCCCTCTCCCTCCTTTCTTAAAAAGTGGGATAACATTAGCTACCCTCCAATCCACAGGAACTGACCCTGAATCTATAGAACATTGGAAAATGATCACCAATGCGTCCACAATTTCTAGCGCCAACTCCTTAAGTACTCTGGGATGCAGATCATCAGGCCCTGGGGATTTATCAGCCTTCTGTCCCATCAGTCTACCCAAAACGTTTTCCTGCCTGATGTGGATTTCCTCCATCACCCTAGGATCTCTGGCCACTAGAACATCTGGAAGATTGTTTGTAGCCTCCTTAGTGAAGACAGATCCAAAGTACCAGTTCAACCCGTCTGCCATTTCCTTGTTCCCCATAATAAGTTCCCCTGCTTCTGTCTTCAAGGGACCCACATTTGCCTTGACTATTCTTTTCCTCTTCACATACCTAAAAAAGAGGTCCTACTGCAATTGTACAGGGCCGTGGTGAGACCACACCTCGAGTATTGTGTGCAGTTCTCGTCTCCTAATTTGAGAAAGGACATTCTTGCTATTGAGGGAGTGCAACGTAGGTTCATGAGGTTAATTCCCGGGATGGCGGGACTGTCATATGATGAAAGAATGGAATGACTGGGCTTGTATTCACTGGAAATTAGAACGATGAGAGGGGATCTTATAGAAACATATAACATTATTAAGGGATTGGACAAGCTAGATGCAGGAAACATGTTCCCGATGTTGGGGGAGTCCGGAACCAGTAGCAACAGTTTAAGAATAAGGGGTAGGCCATTTAGAATGGAGATGAGGAAAAACGTTTTCACCCAGAGTTGTGAATTTGTGGAATTCACTGGATGCATTAAAAAGAGAGTTAGATAGAGCTCGTAGGGCTAGCAGAATCAAGGGACATGGGGAGAAGACAGAAACGGGGTACTGATTGTGGATGATCAGCCATGATCACATAGAATGGCGGTGCTGGCTCAAAGGGCCGAATGGCCTACTCCTGCGCCTATTTTCACTGTTTCTGTTTCTATAATTAACATTTAAAATCCGTAATTTAGAACCAATGGAAGTGTTTGTATTAAATTACTGCCAGTTGATTCACTCAGTCACAGACTGTGAGACGGGCCCAGCTCCCTGGGAGCTCCACCTCCACTGTACTGAGTGGAGCCTCTGGCACCGCGGCGTCTCACATGTGGGGAAAGCCCCGTGCACTGATACACAGGGCGACGACCAGCAAACTCTGGGACCCTAGAGCCCACCAGGGCCGGGTCAGTGAAGATCCAGGGCCGAGGCACGGCCTGAGTGAAGAGACCTGGGTGCTCAGTCTGGCCCTCCCCAGCCATACCAGAGTCGCAAACTCTGACCCTACCGTTTAACCAGCCTGGGCTGTGCCCGGAGCAGTGAAAGGTGGAAACGACAGTCTCGGGAATCTTCCATCCGCCGGAACTGAAACAACAATCAGAGAGTCAGTCCTTGAACTGAGGGACACAGCTCAGTCTGAAGAAGGATCTCAACCTGAAACATTCCCCATTCCTTCTCTCCAGAGATGCCGCCTGACCCACTGAGTTACTCCAGCATTTTGTGTCTCCCTTCGATTTAAACCAGCATCTGCAGTTTTTCTCCTGAACATCTTGCCGCTCCACTGCGAATTCTACTCAAGGTGTGTCTACTTTGACAACGTTGTCATCTCTTCGACGAGAGTTTAGCAACATCCTCTCTCACTGCTCCCCTTCTGTGATTCCTCCCGCCCCCCAACTCTACGACCACATTTTAACCCAGACTTGCTAAGAGTCTGAAGAAGGGTCTCAACCCAAAACGTCACCCATTCCTTCTCTCCAGAGATGCTGCCTGACCCACTGAGTTACTCCAGCATTTTGAGTCCTTCAATTTAAACCAGCATCTGCAGGGTTTTTTTCCTACACACCTGAAGTGAGGCAGTTTGTTCACCCAGAGAGAGACTGGCATTGGGCCCACTGTCAATATTCACTCACCACTGGGATTCATTTGTTTTTGTGCCTCTTAATGGAGTCATGAAGTTTGTACAGTTGTGAAATGGGACCCTCTTTCCACAGCGTCCAGGCAAACTCTTGTGTCCAAACCCATTTGCAAACATATCGTGCCTTACCTAATTGATCTTAGTAATGTCTCTTACACATAATAATTGTACTTATTCTATCGCATGCTTTGGCCGTGTGTTCTGGATAATCAACCACTCTCCATCCCATTACAGTTCACCTTGGTCTCCCTGTCCCATTAATGTCATTGATGATCCCAGCCTCCTTGCATCTACACTATCCTATTACTATCATGGATTACCCTGGTCTCCCTCTATCTTTCCTTACTTGCCCATGTTCACTAATACAAATTTGAGCATTATTGATTAATACAATTTTCTTAAAGTGTTACCTCTTAAATCTGTACCATCCCTCATGAAGGATGTCATCACCCATCCATTTTCCACTGGTGCACTCAGTTTTGTTACAACCCGTGCTCCTCCAGGGCTGATCCAGGACGGTGTGGTTTACACACGGATCACCGAGTGCAGAGTCCGCGGCTGAGGACATAATAATGGTCAGAATTAATGTCCAGTTCAGTCAAAGTCACCCAGCATCTTTTGCATTCACCCATGTCCACCAAACTCGACTGTACTATCTGAAATATTACATGATCAATTAAAGGGCCTGTTGTGAAACATCACGAGTCTATTCCCTCTACAGATGTTGGCTGACCTGCTGAGTTCCTCCAGCACTTTGCCTTTTACTCATGTTTGCATCATCTGCAGTTTCTTGTGTCTATCTTTCAGCTCAGTTCATTGCTCTGCCTCATTATTTCTTAGTTCACATAATTGTGCAGCATGGAAACAGGCCATTCGGCCCAGCTGGTCCATGCTGACCAAGTACTCACCTGCATAGGAGTCCCATCTCCATGCATCTGCTCTGCACCCATCTATTCCTTGGCGAATGAAGTGATCATCTTAACACTTGGACGTTGCCCATCACTTAGCTTCAACCAATCCCAGAGGCAGTGTATTCCAGGTGCTCACCACTCTCACTCATCTGCCTTCTCCACATCTTCCCAATTACCATAAGTATAATTGTAATTATAATTAATTTATTAGTTAAGTATATAAAAACATACAAGGGATTTAATTTGCCATACAGTCATAACAAAATAGCAACAAGACACACAACCACATAAAAATGAACATAAACATCTACCACTCCCGCGGTCGGGGCAGTCAAACCCTCCACAGTCGGGACGATCTCAGTCCTCACCCCCATCACCCACATAATACAAAACTAAAGATACACTAAAACATACATTTAACAACAGACTAAAAACAACAAAATAAGAAAAGGACAAGACAGACTGTTGGCGAGGCTGCCATGGACGGCGCCACCCGGTGGTTTACCCTCTGCTTGTCTCTACCTTTGATAGAGTGGAAAGTTTCATGCAGTCTGCATCCCTCATCATCTTATCAGATCCCTTTAAACACCTTCTGCTCCAGGAAGAACAGACTTAGTCTTTCCACAGATGTGTTGGAGAGGGGGTCACAGAGGTTTACCAGAATGTTGTCTGGATTAGAGGGTATTAGCAATAGGAGATCTGGACAAACCTGGGTTACATTTTCCAAAGTATCCAAGGCTGACTGATGACCCGACAGATGTAACTAGAATGATGGAAGGAAGGGTAGGTTAGGGTGGAGACTTCCATTACTAGATTACAGAGGGATACGGTGAAAGGGACAAGTGTAAAGGAGATTCACAAGGAGTAGAGCAGTAGGTGTCTGGAACGCACAGATGAGGTGGTGATGGAAGCATATATGACAGCAATGTTGCAGTTGCATTCAGACAGTAAAGCAGAGAATTGAAGGATATAGTTCAAATTGGCATTCGGGTCAGGGCAGATGTATGCTGAAGGGTTTGTTTTTGAACTCTACTGTTTTCTGTTCCATGCTATCTATGAATAAAAACTGACCTCAGTCAAATCATGAGAGCCCAAGGCGGGGCAAACGGTGATCAGCTATTCATCGTCACATAAAACAAGACCTATAACTAGGTACGTAGTGTCACGCTGGCAGTTCACCACAGACAAGGTGTGGGAGAATCCAGTAAAGTGATCACTGACTGCGGGTGGAGTTTGTTGTGTGTATTAGTAACTCGGGATAGTCCAAAATTTACACACAACCTCACCTATCTCTTGTCAATAGAGAAGGGGCCACGTACCTGTACAATACACAGTCTCGTCGCTGGTTGTTGGCTTCAACTGATACACAAAGTAACTGCTGCAGTTTTTGACCTTGATATCCAGGTTGTTGCTGCACCCGTTACCAAGCCCGGAGTCTCCAGTCCTGGTGTCTACATCCCCGGAGCCTCCAGATTTGTTAAAACAAACCACCCTGGTCACCTCACCGTCTCCCACTCTGGGATGGGAACCTGGAATCAGGTTTATAAACATTGTAAAATGCACCCGGTCCCACAGTGATGGGGAATGTGAATCTGGAGTCAGTGTAATGCAATTATTCTGCTATTCTCACCCTCCCCACATACACTCCACACAGCAGCACCTGCCCCATGACACCTGCCCACACTCCACACACATCACCTGCCCCCTGACACCTACCCACACTCCACACACATCACCTGCCCCCTGACACCTACCCACACTCCACACAGCACCACCTGCCCCCTGACACCTGCCCACACTCCACACAGCAGCACCTGCTCCCTGAGACCAGTTCCTGGTGATGAGGTCCTGTAGATCCTGGGTTTGATGGGAAACGCCAGCCTGGATATGCATTAACAGCTGACGAACCTGCAGCTCAAGTCCATATAGCTATTTATGAACATTGAAGGCGACAGTGGTGGTCGGTAGAGCTTCCGCCTCACTGCACCAGAGATCCCAATTTGTACCTGACCTTGGGTGCTGTCTGAGTTGAGTTTGAACCTTCTCCCTGTGACCCTGTTGGTTTTCCCCTAGCTGCTCATGTTCCCTCGCATATCTTAAAGACGAAAGGATTTGTAGGTTCAATGTCCTCTGCAAATTGCGTCTAATGTGTAGGGAGTAAATACGAAAGTGGGATAACATAGAACTAGTGTGAATGGGTGACCGATAATCGGTATAGACAGTGGGACAAAAGGGCCTGAGTCCATGCTCTCTTTCAACCAATATTCCGTTTGGGATATATTCAATGCTCAATTTTTTGGTGCCGTGGTATTAAACTAAATATTATCTATTCCTGCCGAAACCTGGCTCCCAATGGTGTGGCCTGTCATTCCCCTGAATGGGACAAGGTTTGCCCCTGATTTGTTTCGGTTTAGATTTAGGTTGAATGTTGTCATCTGTACAGTGGTACAGTGAAAAACTTTGGCTTGCATGCCATCCAATCAGATAATGTCATCCATAAAAACAATCAACTCAAACTAAAGTACAAAAGACAGAGCAAAGGGTAGATATTGAGTGCAAAATAATGTTCTCAGCATTGTAACGCAGTAGTTCCAGAGACAAAGTTCAATCTCCGCAATAGGGTTGAGGTAAATCGGACAATACCCTGGATTACTGAAGAACAGTTCAGAAGCCTGATAACAGAGACAACAGCTGTCCCCGAGTCTGATGGTGCGTGCTTTCAAGCTTCTGTACCTTATGCCCAACAAGGAGAAGGTGGAATGACCGGCGTGGAACAACACTTTGATTATCTTGGCTGTTTTTCCGATGCAGCATGGTGAAGATGAAGTCAATTAGTGGGGAGACTGGTCTTTATGATACACTGTGCTACATATACAACTGTCAGGTACCAACAACTATAGGTAATGGCAGCCACCCAATTAGACATACAGCACGGAATCAGGCCCTTCGGCCCAACTCGTCCATGCTGTGCAAGATCCCACAGCTAAGCTATTCCTATTTACCAAATGACTTAGATTGTATAAAGCGCATGAATTACAAGTAACATATAACAAAATCAAACCTCTGAAAATTAATCATAAAAAACAATCAAACAATTCAGAACTAAATCACAGCATGGTTTTATCCAAGACCGCAAAACATTGGAGAGAATTGTGAATGAAGCCCAGACCATCCCACAAACCAACCTCCCTTCAATTGACACCATTTATACCTCACGCCAACTCCACAAGACCACCAAGATATTGAAGGGGAGCCTCACCCTGGAGATTCCTGCTACTCTCCTCTCCCATCTTGCATGAGTGCAAAGGTGTGAAAATGCACGCCACCAGATTCAGGGAATTTTTCCTCCTAACTGTTATCAGGCAACTGACCCATCCAATCAATAACTAAACTCAGATCCTGGGGGGACAGGGCTTTCTCCATCGCTGCTCCCACCCTATGGAACTCACTACCCTAAACCGTTAGAGACTCCCCCACACTCACCACATTCAAAACATCGCTGAAGTCTCACCTGTTCAGTACTGCCTTCAACCACTGAAGGTCACCTCACCTTCTGTCTCCTTTCTCTGTTCATTTATTTATTTACTTATTTATCTATTTATTAATTTCCCTATGTTCTCAAAATCTCTGTAAAGCGCCTTTGAGTATATGAAAAGCGCTATATAAATAAAATGTATTATTAGATTGCTGTCCAGATCTGTTATCCACCTCATTGGAGACCCTCAGACTACCTTCAATCGGAAGTTGCTAAACATTATCTTGCACTATTGGTTGGAAGACAGGAATCAGAGTAGGAGTAAACGGGTCCTTTTCAGAATAGCAGGAAGTGGCGAGTGGGGTGCCGCAAGGCTCGGTGTTGGGGCCACAACTATTCACCACATATATTAATGATTTGGATGAAGGAATTAGAGGCAACTCTAGCAGGTTTGCAGATGACACAAAGCTGGGTGGCAGTGTGAACTGCGAAGACGATGTTAGGAGGTTGCAGGGTGAACTGGACAGGTTGAGTGAGTGGGCAGATGCATGGCAGATGCAGTACAATGTAGATAAATGTGAGGTTGTCCACTTTGGCGGCAAAAACAACGAGGCAGATTATTATCTCAATGGTGTCAGGTTAGGTAAGGGGGAAGTGCAGCGAGACCTGGGTGTCCTTGTACATCAGTCACTGAAAGTTGGCGTGCAGGTACAGCAGGCAGTGCAGAAAGGATTTCATAACGAAAGGATTTCAGTACAGGAGTAAAGAGGTTCTTCTACCGTTGTATAGGGCCCTAGTAAAACCACATCTGGAGTATTGTGTACAGTTTTGGTCTCCTAATTTGAGGAAGGATATCCTTGTAATTGAGGCAGTGCAGCGTAGGTTCAAGAGATTGATCCCTGGGATGGCGGGACTGTCATATGAGGAAAGATTGAAAAGACTAGGCTTGTATTCACTGGAGTTTAGAAAGATGAGAGGGGATCTTATAGAAACATATAAAATTATAAAAGGACTGGACCAGCTAGATGCAGGAAAAATGTTCCCAATGTAGGTATGTAGGTTAATTGACTGGGTAAAATGTAAAAATTGTCCCTAGTGTGTGTGTAGGATAGTGTTAATGTGCGGGGATCGCTGGGCGGCGCGGACTTGGTGGGCCGAAAAGGCCTGTTTCTGCGCTGTATCTGAAATATGAAAAATAAATATGAAATGTTGCGAAATCCAGAACCAGGGGCCACAGTCTTAGAATAAAGGGGAGGCCATTTAAAACTGAGGTGAGAAGGAACTTTTTCACCCAGAGAGTTGTGAATTTGTGTAATTCTCTGCCACAGAGGGCAGTGGAGGCCAAATGACTGGATGGATTTAATAGAGAGTTAGATCGAGCTCTCGGGGTTAGTGGAATCAAAGGATATGGGGAGAAGGCAGGCACGGGTTACTGATTGTGGATGATCAGCTATGATCACAATTAATGGCGGTGCTGGCTCAAAGGGCTGAATGGCCTCCTCCTACACCTATTTTCTATGTTTCTATGTTACTATACGTTGCTCCCTTCATATTGTATCTGCCGATTGAAATCATGTAGAGTCCTTCTGCCGGCTGGTTAGCACGCAACAAAAAGCTATTCATTGGACATCGGTAAACGTGACAATAAGCTAAACTAAACTAAAATTCAGATCAACAGCCCGTTACTGGGAAACGCAGAGAGCTGGACCTCCACAGCCTGACTGTGCAAGGATCCATATCTGAGGGAATATGGCAGACAGCTTGGGTACAGTGTGCATGTGAGGGGCCCTCTGATTTGACATCATTCATCAGTCTGACCCTCCCCCAAAAGAGCTAAGTCCCAAAGTTGCACATTCTGACCCTACCGTTTAACCAGCCTGGGCTCTTCCCGGAGCAGTGATGCGCTGGAACAGCAGTCTCTGGAATCTTCCGTCCGCCGGAGCTGAAACAACAATCAGAGTCAGCCCCTGAACGGGTTTTTTTATTTACTGAAAGTGGTGCCCAATCTGTCCAAACCTTGTCCTCTGTCGATATTCCCAAAGCCAGATTATCTCCATTTTATTCATTGGACAGACTTTGCACAGATAATTGCCATCCCAGGTTTTACTCACTGCCCCCACGGTGATGACTGATGACCTGATCTTCCATCATATTCCATTCCCTCACTCCTCCCCCACACCGACTGGTTTGACAGAATGATTTCCTCACATTACCTGTGGAATCTGTACCATCCTTCAACAAGGAGTTTATCAGACTTCCATTGGCCATTTGTGCACTGAGTGTTGGAACAATCCGTGCTCCTCCAGGGCTGATCCAGGACGGTGTGTTTGACACACGGATCACTGCGTGTGGAGTCTGTGGATGGAAGCAGGATGATGATCAATGTTGGTATCATGTCCACCTGCCGTCTCCCAGTCTCTGATACATCCAGGCCCACTTCCATTGATGACGGTGGGGGGAAGAAGGTGGCCTGAATGGGAAAAGTGGGACGGTTGGGAAAGGAGGAGGTGGGTTGGCTGGGATGGAGTGGGGTGGACTTTCGGAGAGGTGGTATAACCAGGAAAATGTCAAGGCGGCCAGGAAGGGTTGGGCCAGTTGGGACCTTGAGAGAACGGATATGTCCCGTGGAGAAGAGAAAACACCCCGTCCCAAGTGAGAGTGTTCCCACTCACAATGAAAGGATCTGTCAGCCCAAGGATCTGGGACAAATCAGGGCACAGGAGAAGGCAGCTCAGATTGGTGCTCCATGGTCGAATGGTGGGGGCAGGTTGTCATGAGCCAGCTTCTCCGCCTGAGACTTTCTGCTCAGGTTCAGTCATCAACCTCGGACCAGGTTTGTGTATGTGGGATGTGTGGTTCCATGTGAGGCCGGGGGAGGGGTGACCACAGTAGACGGGTATTTCACCAGGTGGGGGGTGGGTGGGAAACAGAATCAGGGGTGGGGAGGGGTGGCCATGGTAGACGGGCATTTCACCAGTTGGGGGGGTGGGTTGGCAATAGTACTGGGGGTTGGGAGGTGTGACCATGGCAAACGGGCAAGTTGGGGACAAGTGTACTTGGTGCGGTGAGTGGACAGGAGTTATTGCGTGTGTTCCAGATGGAGCATGTGCATCGGATGGTAGACGGGTCACATGTCAGTGATAGGGAGGGTGATAGGGAGTGGGGGTGGGGGGAGGGGTCACAGTACATTCACAGGGTGGAGGACACATGTCAGTCCAAGGTGGTGAGGCTCAGGCACAGCAGCGTGATCAGACTGGGGGAGAGGGAGATCTCAGTGGGGTGAGAACTGTCATGGACTGGAATATTCAGCCCTGTTTGTGTGCTGATGATTCAGGACGTCCCAGAATTTCCCGCTCCCGGTTCGGTCCATACACACTCTGTACATCCGCATCAATACTTTATCAACATGGAGAACAACATACCTGAACAATACACTCCATGAGATGTGTTTGTCCCCTTCAGATAATACACAAAATAACTGTCACAGTTTTTAATCCTGATCTCCTGATGTTTGACGCAGGTATCTGTATAACCATTCTTAATCCAGTTAAAACAGACGTCCCTTTTCACTTCCCCTTCTTGCTTCGTGGGATGGGCACCTGGAATGAGTTTATAAACATTGTAAAATGTACCCGGTCCCACAGTGGAGCGAGGAAAATGAATCTGGAGCCAGTGTCACGCAGCGATCACAACCCATGGTCTGACCTGCCTCAGTCAGCAGTGTGCTGCTGCCATCACCCCCCCCCCCCCCCCCCTCCCACACTCCCCACACTCCCCACAGCAGCACCTGCTCCCTGAGACCCTGTGGGTCACTGGGCTCTTGAATGGACACACAGACCCACCCCTGACCTGTCTCAGCCTCAGGCTGATTGGCCATTAAACATCGCAAAGTCTTCCACACATATTTAGAGACATTAACATTGAAAATATACAAACACTATTAAAATAAAATCAGAATATTAAAATAAACATAATCAGGCTTTGCAAAATGTAAATGTGATGAACTTAAAGCAGAGAAGTCTTGTTATAGCTGTGCAGTGTTGATGAGACCGTACCCTGGCCACACTCTCATCTCACCGCTGCCATCGGGAAGGTGCAGGAGCCTGAAAACTGTGACCTCCAGGTTCAAGAACAGCTTATCCCAGCAATTATCAGGCTCTTGAACACTTCCCAACACTAACCTCACCATCCATGATCTTCCATCGACTGTGTCTTTGGTTGCACTACAGACTTTGGTATTTGCTCTGTTACAGTTACCAAGTGTTGCGCTTATTAATACATTGTATTTTTTATTATTATATTTTATCTGTAGAGCTGTACAGATCTGGATCATCACTCTGACCTTTGCTAAAGTAACAGAGTGCATCAGTTGTACATTCTTGTCCACCTACCATGTAACCAGCCGGTACGCCACCCAGAGCAGCTATAGGGTGGAACTGACCTCTCGGGAATCTTCACGTTGTCATAACTGGAACAAGAAGCAGAGAGTCAGCCCCCGACTGAGGGAAAGATGAGCGACTGGGGTCTACACCATCGCACTGTCCAATATTGGTCCAGTGCCAGGAAACCCTTTTTTGCCCTCTCCAAAATCTCTCTTTCCTTCCTCCAGAATGTCGGAGTTTCCTTTCCCTATACTCCACTCACTGACCCAGAATGGGGGGTTGATATATGACAAATGATATATGACAGTAGGTTTCCAATCGGCCCATCACAATCATACTGGCCCTCAGGAAAGTGAGTCCTCAGCCCTCTGCCCCCTCTCCTAATTTCCCTGTAGCACTGCAACTTATTCCCTCTCACCTGCCCGTGAATACTCCATTGATTATTTTGCCACTTGCCTCCACGAGTGGGAGTTCACAGGACCAGTTCATCTACCAGCATATATTTGGGATGCGGGAACACCAGGGGGAAACCTATCCAGGGAAGACCATGCAAATCCACATAGAAAGCACCAGATGTCAGGATCGAACTGTGATCGTTGTAGATGCAAGCTCCAGCACTAACTCCGACACATTGTCATGTGCGATCAGTTTACCTGCTAAATCTGTACCACCCTTCCTTCAGATTTCCATCATCCATCCATCGGCCACTGCACCAAGTTCTAGGACAACCCGAGCTCCTCCAGGGCTGATCCAGGACGGTGTGGGTTACACACGGATCACCGAGCGTGGAGTCTGCAGCTGTGGGACAGGTTGATGATCAGCGTTAAAGTAGGACTGAGCTAAGTTCACTCAAACTCTGGTTCCCCAACCCACCCAACAACTCAGGAGCACCAACAACCTCTGATTTAGAGCCAGTGATAAAAGCAGCACAGAAACGAGTCCCACAACCACCAAATCAAGGATTTGGTTTATGTTTGGTATTGTCACGTAATATTTCATTCCAACCTTTTGGCCATCTGGACTAATCGCAAATACCTACAATAGGTCCATATCCTTCTGTGTCTTGTCTGATCACATATCTGTATAAATGAATCATAATTCCCATGATTGGTTCTGATTCTACCACCCTCTCTGGCTGCACATTCACCACTCTGCGTGGAAGAACCAAGCATTCCAAGTTATTCCCTCTAGCCAGTATAAAGGTCAACCAAATGAACACATAAATGATTCCTCCATCTTGCTTTCACTGCTTTACACATATTGAAAAAGGGACTGGGGGGAGACCAATGGGCCCAACTGGATGATGCCAGCTCCTGGTGCAGGAACCCCATCATTTCCATTCCTCCCTCATTAGTTCCCTTCAGCCCTGCAACTTATTCTCTTTCACACAGACTATTCAATTCACTTTTCATAGAGTCATACAGCATGGAAACAGGCACTTCAGCCCAACGTGCCCACACTGGCCAGCATGTCCCAGATACACTGGTCCCACCTGCTCACGTTTGGCCCTTATCAATTTATATTTAATATAAAGTACTTCATATACATCTTGTACAGTAGTAAGCTGTATTGAAGGGAGCTGATTGGGCAAAGAAAAGCTGGCCATGCTGATTGAGGAATCTAGGACCAGAGCCAATCCTTTCAGGGGTGGGTAGGGAAGAGATCTAAATGGAGACGGAGGTATAATATTTGTAACTTTCTCCTGCAAATCAAATTAAAATTGGAGGAATAGTGGAAGCGAAGGTGGTTATCTAACAACAAGATCATTATCAACTGGGTCAATGAGCCAAGCAACAGCAGATGGATTTTAATACAGATAAATGCGATGTGTTGCATTTTGGTAATGCAAGCCAGGCAGCAATTACGCAGAGACACTGAGGGGTACAGGTACATAGTTCCAATGAAGTGGTGATACAGGTAGACTGGGAAACAAAGAAGGTGGTGACACAAGACACTGCAGATGCTGGAATATAGAGCAAAAATACAAAGTACTGGACAAACTCAGTGGGCCAGGCAGCACCGTTGAATAAATGGACAGAAGACGATTTGGATGAGGCCCCTACAGACTGATTGGAAAGCTGTAAAAGAGGTGAGGGTGGGGGTGGGACAAAGCCTGGCAAGTGAAAGGTGGATGCAGGTGAAGGGTGGGAGATTGGCAGATGGAAGAAACACTCAGATTGAGCAAAGAGAAATAGATTCAACGTTTCAAGTTAAGACACTTCATTCAAAAAGTGCAAGTTAAAACCTTTGCATATTGATGAACTATTTAGAATGTGGAAAGGCAGCAGTCAATTTCTAAAGTGCATCACCCACAAACTGCAACAGGATGTCGAACAATAATGTGTTTAATGACAATAACAGGACAATACCACAAAGGCAGAACTCTTACAGTTTACTTGGAGCATGGCTGGGGAGTTCAGTAGAGCTCCTCTCATTGAGCAAAGCTGCATCGGCACTGATGTGGAAATCAGCCTAATGACAATCTGGAGTCTCTGACGCACCAACCAGACACAGGGGATGGGAATAACGAGGATGCTGGCAGCAATTCCAGAAGGGACAGGAGCAAAAATGGTTGTGTGAACAAACTGAAGGGAGATACATGGGTCTGCTGGGTGGACGAAACAGGGACTGGGGCAGAAACAAAATGTTCCGTTGGCAATTATTAATTGATATTAGTTTAATGCAGTAGAGATTCACCAGGATATTTTTAAGACAGAGATAGATAGATATATGGATTCTTGATTAGTACGAGTGTCGGGGGCGATGGGGAGAAGGCAGAAAAATGTAGTTCAGAGGGAAAGATAGTTCAGCCATGATTGAATGGCAGAGTAAAGTTGATGGTCCGGATGGCTTCATTCTGCTCTATCAAACCACCCGCGCTCCCCAACCCCCCGCGCTCCCCAACCCCCCGCGCTCCCAAACCCCCCGCCCTCCCCAACCCCCCGCGCTCCTCACCCCCCCGCCCTCCCCAACCCCCCGCGCTCCCAAACCCCCCGCACTCCCAAACCCCCCGCGCTCCCCAACCCCCCGCCCTCCCCAACCCCCCGCCCTCCCCAAACCCCCGCGCTCCCAAATCCCCCGCGCTCCCAAACCCCCCGCGCTCCCCAACCCCCCGCCCTCCCCAACCCCCGCCCTCCCCAACCCCCCACGCTCCCCAAACCCCCGCCCTTCCCACCCCCCTTAAACCTCGCACTCCCTCCCCCCAAACCCCACCCAACGCACGCATTGGCCTCCCCCTCCCCACACTCCAGCCCACCTCCCCCCACCTCCTCCCCCACTCCAGCCCACCTCCCCCCATCTTCTCCCCCACTCCAGCCCCCTCCCCCCACTCCAGCCCACCTTCCCCCCCACCTTCTCCCCCACTCCAGCCCCCCTCCCCCCACTCCAGCCCACCCCCCACTCCAGCCCACCCCCCACCTCCCCCCACCTCCTCCCCACTACAGCCCACCTCTGCTACACGTCAGACCCCTCCTGCCCAACTACATCCCACCTCCTTCCCAATTCAGACACCTCCTGCCCCACTCCACACCACTGATCCCCACACCACATCGCCACCACCTCTCTCTATCATTTCAGATCCCCTCAACCCCTACTCTTGCCTCCTTCTACCTTGTTGTCAATATTTCTCTCGTCCCCCTATCCTAGTTCCCCCCCACAACTGTGGTGCAAGAACCCTCTTCCAACAATCCCTCCATTGATACCTGAGCTTGTATCTGGTTCTGAGACAGTGGACAAATCCTCCCGGGGTTCGGATGTTGTTTCCTGGGGTTCCTCAGTTGGTACGGAGGCTGGATCTGTAATAAAGTGTGGACAGACAGTGGGTGGAGTGGGGAAATAATCCAGCAGCTCTGCGAGATGCAAGGAGACCAAAGTACACAGCGACACCAGCCCCAGAACCAGGGGCCACAGTCTTAGAATAAAGGGGAGGCCATTTAAAACTGAGGTGAGAAGGAACATTTTCACCCAGAGAGTTGTGAATTTGTGGAATTCCCTGCCACAGAGGGCAGTGGAGGCCAAATCACTGGATGGATTTAAGAGAGAGTTAGATAGACCTCTAGGGGCTCGTGGTATCAAAGGATATGGGGAGAAGGCAGGCACGGGTTACTGATTGTGGACGATCAGCCATGATCACAATGAATGGCGATGCTGGCTCGAAGGGCCGAATGGCCTCCTCCTGCACCTATTTTCTGTTTCTATCTTTATCTTGTGCACCTTGTATCCTGACACCGCCCCTTGTATTCCCTGTCCCCCACTCCAGCCTCCCCTCGCTCCAGACTCCCTCCTAATCCCACTTTACACTCCCCCCACACCACACTCTCACCCCCCCAACACCACTCTCACCCCCCAACACCACACTCTCACCCCCCCAACACCACTCTCACCCCTCAACACCACACTCTCACCCCTCAACACCACACTCTCACCCCCCCCACACCACACTCTCACCCCCCCAACACCACACTCTCACCCCCCCAACACCACTCTCACCCCTCAACACCACACTCTCACCCCTCAACACCACACTCTCACCCCCCCAACACCACACTCTCACCCCCCCAACACCACACTCTCACCCCTCAACACCACACTCTCACCCCTCAACACCACACTCTCACCCCCCCAACACCACACTCTCACCCCTCCAACACCACACTCTCAACCCCCCCCCAAACTCTCACCCCCCCAACACCACACTCTCACCCCCCACACAACACTCTCACCCCCCCCCCCACACCACACTCTCACCCCCCCCACACCACACTCTCACCCCCCCCCCCCCCCCACACTCTCACCCCCCCCACACCACACTCTCACCCCCCCCCACACCACACTCTCACCCCCCCCACACCACACTCTCACCCCCACCACACTCTCACCCCCCCACACCACACTCTCACCCCCCCACACCACACTCCCCCCCCAACACCACACTCTCACCCCCCCCACACCACACTCTCACCCCCCCCACACCACACTCTCACCCCCCAACACCACACTCTCACCCCCCACACAACACTCTCACCCCCCCCCCCACACCACACTCTCACCCCCCCAACACCACACTCTCACCCCCCCCCACACCACACTCTCACCCCCCCCACACCACACTCTCACCCCCCCCCACACCACACTCTCACCCCCCCCACACCACACTCTCACCCCCCCACACCACACTCTCACCCCCCAACACCACACTCTCACCCCCCCACACCACACTCTCACCCCCCCCACACCACACTCTCACCCCCCCAACACCACACTCTCACCCCCCCCACACCACACTCTCACCCCCCCCCACACCACACTCTCACCCCCCCCCACACAACACTCTCACCCCCCCCCACACCACACTCTCACCCCCCCCACACCACACTCTCACCCCCCCCCACACCACACTCTCACCCCCCCCACACCACACTCTCACCCCCCCACACCACACTCTCACCCCCCCACACCACACTCTCACCCCCCCCCCCACACCACACTCTCACCCCCCCACACCACACTCTCACCCCCCCACACCACACTCTCACCCCCCAACACCACACTCTCACCCCCCCCACACCACACTCTCACCCCCCAACACCACACTCTCACCCCCCAACACCACACTCTCACCCCCCACACCACACTCTCACCCCCCCCACACCACACTCTCACCCCCCCACACCACACTCTCACCCCCCACCACACTCTCACCCCCCACACCACACTCTCACCCCCCCACACCACACTCTCACCCCCCAACACCACACTCTCACCCCCCCACACCACACTCACCTCCCCAACCCACTCTCCATCCACCCCCACCCTACATTCCCTCCTCCCTCAACCCCCTCTCCCTCTACCCTCACCCCTTGCTCCCTCATCCCTCCATCCTCCACATGTCGGCCTCCTCCAACCCCACGCTCTGGCCTCCCCCTACTCCAGACCCCATCCCACCGCACTCCAGACCATTTCTCCCCAATCCAAACCCCATCCTCCCCCAATCTAGACCCCTACTCCTCACTCAAGTCCCCGCCTCCACACTTCAGACCCCCTACCTCATTCCCCCCTGTTCCAGACCCTCTCCCCCACACTAAAAGACCATTTTCTCCCTATCTCTCCAGATCCCCCCAACACAACACTCCCTCCTCCCTCACTCCACGCTTCGTCCACACTCACTCCGCTCTCAATCATTCCCCATCCAACTCTCTCTCCTCCTCAACACCCTCTCCCTCCACCCACACACCTCCTCCCAAACCACTCTCCATCCAGCCTCACCACTCGCTTCCTTCACTCCACCTACCAACCCCGTTGCATGCTCTCTCCAAATCCCCATCCCAACCCCCCTCCTGAACCCCACCCTCCCTCCCTCCCTCCCTCCCTCCCTCCCTCCCTCCCTCCCTCCCTCCCTCCCTCCCTCCCTCCCTCCCTCCCTCCCTCCCTCCCTCCCTCCCTCCCTCCCTCCCTCCCCCCCCCATCCTCTCCCCACCCCACACGTTAAACTCCACCGAACCCACTCTATCCTCCCTCTTATCCAGACCCCTCCCCTCGCTCCAAACATCATCCTCCCCACACTCCAGACCCCTACTCATCACTCCAGACCCCCTCCTCCCACACTACAGACTCCACCCCCCCACTCCAGAGCCTCCTTCCCGTTCCAAATCCAACTCTCCCCACTCCAGAACCCATCCCACCCTTCCCCCACTCCACACTACCCTCTCACTCCAGATCCCCTCAACCCCTACTCTCTCCTTCCTCTCCCTGGTGCCAATGGTCCTCTTGTCTCCCAATCCTACTCTTCCCCCACTGGCATGATGCTTTGGTGCAAGACCCTGTCCCAATGATCCCTCCCTTGATACCTGAGCTTGTTCCTGGTTCTGGGACAGTGGACAAATCCTCCCGGGGTTCGGCTGTTGTTTCCTCCCCTCACTGCAGACTCCTTCCTATTCCCACTTTACACTTCCCCCCAACACCACACTGTCCTCTCCCATCTTGTGCTCCCTCCTCCCTCAATAAACGCCTCTTTTTCCCTCAAACCCCCCAACCTCCCCCACCACACACTCTCTCCTCCCCAAACCCCTCACCCTGCACCCTCACCCCAGACACCTCCCCATCCCCCTCTGCATCCACTCACACCCCACACCTCCCCCAACACCCTCACCATCTAGCCTCACCCCTCACTCCCTTCACTCCACCCTCCAACCCCTCTGCAAGCTCTTTCCTCACCTCCAGCACACCCCCTCCCTAACCCCACACTCCCTCCCTCTTTCCCCCTACCTCACATTGCGTGCTCTTCCCACCTCACACGTTCACCTCCGTCAACCCTGCACTCTATCCTTCCCCTACTCCAGACCCATCCCCCACTCCAGATTCTTCCTCCCTCCTCCAAACACCACCCTCCCCCCACTCCAGACCCTCTCTCCTGACTCCAGACCTTCTACACCAGACTACATTCCCCCCACTCCAGAGCCCTCCCCCCGATCCAAACCTAATCCTCCCCACTCCACACGCCCTCCTCCCTGTCTAAGGACGACCATCTCCTTCCTCTCACTCCAGATCCCCTCAACCCCTACTCTCTCCTCCCTCTCCCCTGTGTCAATATTTTTTGTCCCCCTATCCTACTCTTTCCCGTGAAGGTTTGGTGCAAGAACTTGTTCCAATGATCCACCCATCGATACCTGAGCTTGTATCTGGTTCTGGGACGGTGGACAAATCCTCCCGGGGTTCGGGTGTTGTTTCCTGGGGTTCCTCAGTTGGTACGGAGGCTGGATCTGTGATAAAGTGTGAACAGACAGTGGGTGTAGTGGGGATGGAAGGAGACCGATGTAGACCAGCAGTTGTTGGGAAGTGTCCAGCCCTCGCCCGCATCAATCTGCTCTGCTCCACTCTCCCTCCACTCCATCATTCCAGCCGTTGCCCCGTGCTCTCCGCCAGTCTCTCGGCCCTCTATACCATTGACTCCATGTACACTTCACGCAACTTCGGCAAGACAACCAACATGATCAAGGACCAGTCTCACTTCAGACACTCCCACTTCTTCCCTCTCCCATCAGGCAAGAGGTACAGAAGTGTGAACACACCCCTCCAGATCCAGGAACAGTTTCCTCCCAGCTGTTATCAGACTATTGAATCATCCTGTCGCCAACAAGAAGTGGCCCTGACCGAACAACTACCTCATTGGAGACCCTCAGACGGTTTTTAATCGGATTTTACTATATCTTGAACAAAATGTTATTTCTTTAATCCGGTATCAATACAATGTGAACTCCTTGAATGTAATCATGTATAATCTATTTACTGACTGGATCGCACGCAACAAAAACACCCTAACGTCCCCCTCACCCCAACCTTCACCCCACCCCCGCCCCAACCCTCACCCCACCCCACCCCCGCCCCAACCTTCACCCCACCCCACCCCCGCCCCAACCTTCACCCCACCCCACCCCCGCCCCAACCTTCACCCCACCCCACCCCCGCCCCAACCCTCACCCCACCCCCGCCCCAACCTTCACCCCACCCCACCCCACCCCCCGCCCCAACCCTCACCCCACCCCAACCCTCACCCCACCCCCGCCCCAACCCTCACCCCACCCCCGCCCAACCCTCACCCCACCCCCACCCCAACCCTCACCCCACCCCCACCCCCGCCCCAACCCTCACCCCACCCCCACCCCCGCCCCAACCCTCACCCCACCCCCACCCCCGCCCCAACCCTCACCCCACCCCCGCCCCAACCCTCACCCCACCCCCACCCCAACCCTCACCCCACCCCCACCCCCGCCCAACCCAACTCACGCTCCCCATCCTAACCTCACCCCACCCCAACCTCCCCCGCCCCAACCTCCCCCCGCCCCAACCTCCCCCCGCCCCAACCTCCCCCCGCCCCAACCTCCCCCGCCCCAACCTCCCCCCGCCCCAACCTCCCCCCGCCCCAACCTCCCCCGCCCCAACCTCCCCCCGCCCTAACCTCCCCCCGCCCCAACCTCCCCCCGCCCCAACCTCCCCCCGCCCCAACCTAACCTCCCCCCGCCCCAACCTAACCTCCCCCCGCCCCAACCTCCCCCCGCCCCAACCTCCCCCCGCCCCAACCTCCCCCCGCCCCAACCTCCCGCCGCCCCAACCTCCCCCGCCCCAACCTCCCCCCGCCCCAACCTAACCTCCCCCCGCCCCAACCTCCCGCCGCCCCAACTTCCACTAATCTCCCCCCGCCCCAACCTTCACCCCACCCCCGCCCCAACCTCCCCCAGCCCCAACCTAACCTCCCCCCGCCCCAACCTTCACCCCACCCCCGCCCCAACCTCCCCCCGCCCCAACCTCCCGCCGCCCCAACCTCCCCCGCCCCAACCTCCCCCCGCCCCAACCTAACCTCCCCCCGCCCCAACCTCCCGCCGCCCCAACTTCCACTAATCTCCCCCCGCCCCAACCTTCACCCCACCCCCGCCCCAACCTCCCCCAGCCCCAACCTAACCTCCCCCCGCCCCAACCTTCACCCCACCCCCGCCCCAACCTCCCCCCGCCCCAACCTCCCCCCGCCCCGAACTCCCCCGCCCCAACCTCCCCCCGCCCCAACCTGCCCCCGCCCCAACCTCCCCCCGCCCCAACCTCCCCCGGCCCCAACCTCCCTCCGTCCCAACCTCCCCCCTGCCCCTGCCCCTGCCCCAACCTCCCCCCGTCCCCGCCCTAGCTCCCCCCGCCCTAAGCCCCTGCCCCAGTTCTCACCTCCCATCGTCCCTGCCCTTACTTTCCCTGTCCTATACTCCCCCCGCCCTGCCACCTCCCGCCTTAACCTCACACAGCCTGCACCTCGCCCATCCCATACTCTCAGCTCCCTCGACTCCAGACTACATACTCTCCCACTCCAGTCACTCTCCTCTCAACTCACCCTCCCCTACTCTTCCCCCACGAAGAGGGGAGGACGGGTCCCGGGGAAAAGGAGGGGAGGCTAGGGTGGGTCCTGGGAGGAGGACGACTGGGTCCCAGCTGCGGAAGAGATTAGGTGGGGGGGGGGGAGAGAGGAGGTGGGGGGCAGGTGGAGGGGGGCAGGTGGAGGGGACGTCCTGGTCCAGAGGGGGGGAGGAATGGGAAGTGGAATGGTGGGAAATTGGCTGGGTGAGTGGAGGCGAGGTTGGTCCCGGGTAGAAGGAGGGGATGGTTGAATCCCGGAGGGGATGTGAGGCTGGGTCCATGGGAGAGGGGGGACAGGGGACAACTGGATCCTTGGGAGGTTAGGGGTGGAAACGGCTAGATTCTGGGTTTGGGGGGAGGTGACGACTGTGTTCAAGGGGGAAGGAGAGATGGGGGAAGACAACTTGTCACAGGGTGGGGGCAATGGGTGGGTGAGTGACAGGGTGGGGGCAATAGGTGGGTGGGTGACAGGGTGGGGCAATGGGTGGGTGAGTCAGTGACAGGGTGGGGGCAATGGGTGGGTGGGTCAGTGACAGGGTGGGGGCAATGGGTGGGTGGGTGAGTGACAGGGTGGGGGCAATGGGTGGGTGGGTGAGTGACAGGGTGGGGGCAATGGGTGGGTGGGTGAGTGACATGGTGGGGGCAATGGGTGGGTGGGTGGGGGCAATGGGTGGGTGAGTCAGTGACAGGGTGGGGGCAATGGGTGGGTGGGTGAGTGACATGGTGGGGGCAATGGGTGGGTGGGTGGGGGCAATGGGTGGGTGAGTCAGTGACAGGGTGGGGGCAATGGGTGGGTGGGTGAGTGACAGGGTGGGGGCAATGGGTGGGTGGGTGAGTGACATGGTGGGGGCAATGGGTGGGTGGGTGGGGGCAATGGGTGGGTGAGTCAGTGACAGGGTGGGGGCAATGTGTGAGTGACAGAGTGGGGACAATGGGTGGGTGGGTGAGCTGGGACAGGGGCCATCCTGCATGTGTGTTGGGGTCAGTGACAGGGTGGGGTAATGTGTGGGTGGGTCAGTGGCAGGGTGGGGTAATGTGTGGGTCGGACAGGGTGGGGGGAATGGGTGGGAGGGTGAGCTGGGCCAGGGGCCATCCTGCCTGTGTGTTGGGGTCAGTGATGGGGTGCGGTTTGGTTCAGACAGTCGGTGTGGGACTGTGAACTGAGATGATCACAAATACGGATCGGTTTGGAAAATTGCTGATTGGGCAATAGACAATAGACAATAGACAATAGGTGCAGGAGTAGGCCATTCAGCCCTTCGAGCCAGCACCGCCATTCAATGCGATCATGGCTGATCACTATCAATCAGTACCCCGTTCCTGCCTTCTCCCCATACCCCCTCACTCCGCTATCCTTAAGAGCTCTATCCAGCTCTCTCTTGAAAGCATCCAACGAACTGGCCTCCACTGCCTTCTGAGGCAGAGAATTCCACACCTTCACCACTCTCTGACTGAAAAAGTTCTTCCTCATCTCCGTTCTAAATGGCCTACCCCTTATTCTCAAACTGTGGCCCCTTGTTCTGGACTCCCCCAACATTGGGAACATGTTATCTGCCTCTAATGTGTCCAATCCCCTAATTATCTTATATGTTTCAATAAGATCCCCCCTCATCCTTCTAAATTCCAGTGTATACAAGCCCAATCGCTCCAGCCTTTCAACATACGACAGTCCCGCCATTCCGGGAATTAATCTAGTGAACCTACGCTGCACGCCCTCCATAGCAAGAATATCCTTCCTCAAATTTGGAGACCAAAACTGCACACAGTACTCCAGGTGCGGTCTCACCAGGGCCCGGTACAACTGTAGAAGGACCTCTTTGCTCCTATACTCAACTCCTCTTGTTACGAAGGCCAACATTCCATTGGCTTTCTTCACTGCCTGCTGAACCTGCATGCTTCCTTTCATTGACTGATGCACTAGGACACCCAGATCTCGTTGAACCCCCCCTCCTCCTAACTTGACACCATTCAGATAATAATCTGCCTTTCTATTCTTACTTCCAAAGTGAATAACCTCACACTTATCTACATTAAACTGCATCTGCCATGTATCCGCCCACTCACACAACCTGTCCAGGTCACCCTGCAGCCTTATTGCATCTTCCTCACAATTCACACTACCCCCCAACTTAGTATCATCTGCAAATTTGCTAATGGTACTTTTAATCCCTTCGTCTAAGTCATTAATGTATATCGTAAATAGCTGGGGTCCCAGCACCGAACCTTGCGGTACCCCACTGGTCACTGCCTGCCATTCCGAAAGGGACCCATTTATCCCCACTCTTTGCTTTCTGTCTGTTAACCAATTTTCTATCCATGTCAGTACCCTACCCCCAATACCATGTGCCCTAATTTTGCCCACTAATCTCCTATGTGGGACCTTGTCGAAGGCTTTCTGAAAGTCGAGGTACACCACATCCACTGACTCTCCCTTGTCAATTTTCCTAGTTACATCCTCAAAAAATTCCAGTAGATTTGTCAAGCATGATTTCCCCTTCGTAAATCCATGCTGACTCGGAATGATCCTGTTACTGCTATCCAAATGCTCAGCAATTTCGTCTTTTATAATTGACTCCAGCATTTTCCCCACCACTGATGTCAGACTAACTGGTCTATAATTACCCGTTTTCTCTCTCCCTCCTTTCTTAAAAAGTGGGATAACATTTGCTATTCTCCAATCCACAGGAACTGATCCTGAATCTATAGAACATTGAAAAATGATCTCCAATGCTTCCACTATTTCTAGAGCCACCTCCTTAAGTACCCTGGGATGCAGACCATCAGGCCCTGGGGATTTATCAGCCTTCAGTCCCATCAGTCTACCCAAAACCATTTCCTGCCTAATGTGGATTTCCTTCAGTTCCTCCATCACCCTAGGTTCTCCGGCCCCTAGAACATTTGGGAGATTGTGTGTATCTTCCTCAGTGAAGACAGATCCAAAGTAACGGTTTAACTCGTCTGCCATTTCTTTGTTCCCCATAATAAATTCCCCTGCTTCTGTCTTCAAGGGACCCACATTTGCCTTGACTATTTTCCCGGATTTACCCCACAGCCTCCCAGATGCGTCATGGAGAACAGGGACGTACCTGTACAATACATGTATCTACAGCAGGGCATGGGCTCCAGCCGATACACAAAGAACCCCTTGCAGTGTTTCACCTTGATGTCACGCGGGTCGCTACAGGGATTTGTATTCCAGTTCTGACAAACTCTCCTGATCACCTCCCCGTCTTTCACACTGGGATGGGCACCTGAAATGAGGTTTGTAAACATTATAAATTGTACCCGGTCCCACAGTGCAGCAGGGATTGTGAATGTGGAACCAGTGTAATGCAATGATCACAACCCACGGTCCAGTCTGAGCTGACTTCATCAGCGTTGAGCTGATACCCTCACCCTCGCCTGAGAGCGCCCCCTGGTGCTGACACCCTGGGGTGCCGGGTCTGGACTGGAAACACAGGGGTGGACCATGTTGGGTGCTGATGTATCAGAAGCAGAGCCTCACATGTCAGCACCCATCTAGAGCAGGGCTTCAGCTGTCAACACCCAGGAATGAGTGTGTTTACATATGGATGAGCATTTGATGGCACTGGGCCTGTATTCGCCGGAGTTTAGAAGGATGAGGGGGGACCTCATTGAAACTTACTGAATAGTCAAAGACCTGGATAGAGTGGATGTGGAGATGATGTTTCCACTGGCGGGAATGTCTTGGACCACAGGTCATAGCTTCAGTATTAAAGGACGTTCTTTTAGGAAGGAGATAAGGAGGAATTTCTTTCGTCAGAGGTTGGTGAATCTGTGGAATTCATTGCCACAGAAGGCTGTGGAGGCAGTCAATGGATATTTTTAAGGCAAACATAGATAAATTCTTGATTAGTATGGGTGTCAGGGGTTATGGGGAGAAGGGAGGAGAATGAGGTTAGGAGGGAGAATGGATCACCCACGATTGAATGGTGGAGTAGACGATGGGCCGAATGGCCTAATTCTGCTCCATCAGGAGCGGGACATCATCTGTCAGCATCCATCAGGGGCTTTGGGCCCTAAAAGTACATTTGGGATTGAATTATCTGAACGAGAAGGCATATACTACAGCAAAGATGAACGGGAAGCCAGAGGATTGGGTAACCTTTAAAGAACAACATAAGGTAACTAAAAAGGCAATATGGGGAGAAAAGATGAAGTACAAAGGTAAGTTCGCCAGGAATATGAAAGAGGATAGTAAAAGCCTATTTAGGTACGTGAAGAGGAAAAGATTAGGTAAGACATATGTGGGTCCCTTGAAGACAGAAACAGGTGAATTTATTATGGGAAACAAGGAAATGGCAGGTGAGTTGAACAGGTACTTTGGTTCAGTCTTCACTGAGGAAGACACAAACAATCTCCCAGAACTACTAGGGGAGAGAGGATCTAGGGTGACGGAGGAACAGAAGGAAATTCACATTCGTCAAGAAATGGTGTCGAGTGGACTGATGGGACTGAAGGCTGATAAATCCCCAGGGCCTGATGGTCTGCATCCCAGGGTACTCAAGGAGATGGCTCTAGAAATCGTGGATGCATTGGTGGTCCTTTCAGAAAGCCTTTCACAAGGTCCCATATGGGAGATTAGTGGGCAAAATTAGAGCTCATGTTATTCGGGGGGAGGGTATTGACATGGATAGATAATTGGTTGGCAGACAGGAAACAAAGTGTAGGAATTAACAGGTCTATTTCAGAATGGCAGGCAGTGACTAGTGGGGTGCCGTGTGGCTCGGTGCTGGGAACGCAGCTATTTACAATATTTATTAATGATATTGGAATTAAAAATAACATTAGCAAATTTGCAGATGACACAAAGCTGGGAGGCAGGGTGAACTGTGAAGAGGGTGCTATGAGGATGCAGGGTGATTTGGATAGGTTGGGTGGATGGGCAGATGCATGGCAGATGCAGCATAATGGGGATAAATGTCAGGTTATCCACATTGGTAGCAAGAACAAGATGGCAGATTATTATCTGAATGGTGTCATTAGGAAAAGGGGATGTACAACGAGACCTGGGTGTCCTTGTACATCAGTCACTGAAAGTAAGCATGCAGGTACAGCAGGCAGTGAAGAAATCTAAGCCTTCATAGCTAGAGGATTTGAGAAAAGGAGCAAAGACAATAGACAATAGGTGCAGGAGGAGGCCATTCGGCCCTTCGATCCAATGTGATCATGGCTGACCATTCTCAATCAGTACCCCGTTCCTGCCTTCTCCCCATACCCCCTGACTCCGCTATCATTGAGAGCTCTATCTAGCTCTCTCTTGAATGCATTCAGAGAATTGGCCTCCACTGCCTTCTGAGGCAGAGAATTCCACAGATTCACAAAATTAGTTTCCCCATCTCCGTTCTAAATGGCCGACCCCTTATTCTTAAACTGTGGCCCCTGGTTCTGGACTCCCCCAACATTGGGAACATGTTTCCTGCCTCTAACGTGTACAACCCCTTAATAATCTTATACGTTTCAATAAGATCCCCTCTCATCCTTCTAAATTCCAGTGTATACAAGCCTAGTCGCTCCAGTCTTTCAACATGTGGAGGAGAGGAGTCTGCATACAGAGACAAGATCTGTGCTCTGTCCAAATGGTGCGAGGCAAACAACCTAGTACTGAATACCAGTAAGACAAAAGAAATGGTACTGGACTTTAGGAGACATAGAGCAGTTCCTACCCCACTTCTTATAAATGGGAAGGAAGTGGAGAGAGTCTCCACCTTCAAGTTCCTGGGGACCACCATCTCCCAGGACCTCTCCTGGACTGCAAATACTACAGCGGTAGTTAAAAAGTCACAACAGAGACTGCACTTTTTAAGACTGCTCCGAAAAACAAACTGAAGGAGAATCTGCTGGTGACCTTCTACTGCTCCACCATTGAGAGCGTACTGGCATACTGCACCATAGTGTGGTACGCTGGCTGCTGGTGACCTTCTACTGCTCCACCATTGAGAGCGTACTGGCATACTGCACCATAGTGTGGTACGCTGGCTGCTGGTGACCTTCTACTGCTCCACCATTGAGAGCGTACTGGCATACTGCACCATAGTGTGGTACGCTGGCTGCTCAGTTGCAGACCAGAAGGCCCTCCAGAAGGTTATTAAGACAGCAGAGAAAATTATCGGCCCTCCACTGCCTTCTCTGAAGGACATCTCCAGCTCACCTTGTCTAAATAGGGACAGAAATATAATTAAGAACAGCACACACCCAGGATATGAAGTGTTTGCTCTCCTGCCCTCTGGGAGGTGCTACAGGAGCCTAAGGGCCAGAACAAACCCACTTAAAAACAGTTTCTTCCCCTGGGCCGTAAGAACTGTGAATGGAAATACTTGACTTGATGTGACTCTCACTTTCATCGCACTTTTTAATATATATATACAGCATCTTAGGTGCAAACCTCATTTATTATTTATGTTTTTATTGGTTTTTATTGATATTGGTACCTATTGTATGGGTTCCTATGTTTGTGCGATTGTTTTTGGAAGATTTTCAGATGTAGCACTTCTAATTTTGTTGTACTGTTTGTACAATGACAATAAAGGCATATTATTATTATTATATGACAGTCCCGCCATTCCAGGAATTAACCTAGTAAACCTACGCTGCACGCCCTCAATAGCAAGAATATCCTTCCTCAAATTTGGAGACCAAAACTGCACACAGTACTCCAGGTGCGGTCTCACTAGGGCCCTGTACCAGGGCCGTCTTAACGCATGGGCCTGATGGGCACTTGCCCGTGGGCCCACGAGCATAGGGGCCCCATGCTGATCTGTGTATGTTAAGTGACTTGCAATAAATAAATACTACTTTAAAAATGTAGGCTCAATAAGTGCTTTTTTCGCAACATTTTCCATCCCTAAGTGCTTCTCACAGCGATCTGTAAGTGCTTTTCGCAACAATGTAGCACCCTAAGTCCATCGCTAAGTGCTTTTCGGTAAGTGCTTTTCGCCGGCACGACAGGGGGAGGGGTGCTGGTAGGGAAAGGGGGGTGGGGGAGAGTAACGGTAGGGGCCCCAGTACATTGCTTTGCCCGGGGGGCCATAATGCTGTAAAAACGGCCCTGCCCTGTACAACTGCAGAAGGAGGACCTCTTTGCTCCTATACTCAACTCCTCTTGTTATGAAGGCCAACATTCCATTGGCTTTCTTCACTGCCTGCTGTACCTGCATGCTTCCTTTCAGTGACTGATGCACTAGGACACCCAGATCTCGTTGTAAGTCCCCTTTTCCTAACTTGACACCATTCAGATAATAATCTGCCTTCCTATTCTTACCACCAAAGTGGATAACCTCACACTTATCCACATTAAACTGCATCTGCCATGCATCCGCCCACTCACACAACCTGTCTAAGACACTCTGCAACCTCATAGCATCTTCCTCACAGTTCACACTGCCACCCAACTTTGTATAAGAAAATAACTGCAGAAGCTGGTACAAATCGATTTATTCACAAAAAGCTGGAGTAACTCAGCAGGTCAGGCAGCATCTCGGGAGAGAAGGAATGGGTGACGTTTAGCTATCCAAATGCTCCGCAATTTCGTCTTTTATAATTGACTCCAGCATCTTCCCCACCACTGATGTCAGATTAACTGGTCTATAATTTCCCGTTTTCCCTCTCCCTCCTTTCTTAAAAAGTGGGATAACATTAGCTACCCTCCAATCCACAGGAACTGACCCTGAATCTATAGAACATTGGAAAATGATCACCAATGCGTCCACAATTTCTAGCGCCAACTCCTTAAGTACTCTGGGATGCAGATCATCAGGCCCTGGGGATTTATCAGCCTTCTGTCCCATCAGTCTACCCAAAACGTTTTCCTGCCTGATGTGGATTTCCTCCATCACCCTAGGATCTCTGGCCACTAGAACATCTGGAAGATTGTTTGTAGCCTCCTTAGTGAAGACAGATCCAAAGTACCAGTTCAACCCGTCTGCCATTTCCTTGTTCCCCATAATAAGTTCCCCTGCTTCTGTCTTCAAGGGACCCACATTTGCCTTGACTATTCTTTTCCTCTTCACATACCTAAAAAAGAGGTCCTACTGCAATTGTACAGGGCCGTGGTGAGACCACACCTCGAGTATTGTGTGCAGTTCTCGTCTCCTAATTTGAGAAAGGACATTCTTGCTATTGAGGGAGTGCAACGTAGGTTCATGAGGTTAATTCCCGGGATGGCGGGACTGTCATATGATGAAAGAATGGAATGACTGGGCTTGTATTCACTGGAAATTAGAACGATGAGAGGGGATCTTATAGAAACATATAACATTATTAAGGGATTGGACAAGCTAGATGCAGGAAACATGTTCCCGATGTTGGGGGAGTCCGGAACCAGTAGCAACAGTTTAAGAATAAGGGGTAGGCCATTTAGAATGGAGATGAGGAAAAACGTTTTCACCCAGAGTTGTGAATTTGTGGAATTCACTGGATGCATTAAAAAGAGAGTTAGATAGAGCTCGTAGGGCTGGAAGAATCAAGGGACATGGGGAGAAGACAGAAACGGGGTACTGATTGTGGATGATCAGCCATGATCACATAGAATGGCGGTGCTGGCTCAAAGGGCCGAATGGCCTACTCCTGCGCCTATTTTCACTGTTTCTGTTTCTATAATTAACATTTAAAACCCGTAATTTAGAACCAATGGAAGTGTTTGTATTAAATTACTGCCAGTTGATTCACTCAGTCACAGACTGTGAGACGGGCCCAGCTCCCTGGGAGCTGCACCTCCACTGTACTGAGTGGAGCCTCTGGCACCGCGCCGGCTCACATGTGGGGGCAGCTCTGTGCACTGATCCACAGGGCGACGACCAGCAAACTCCAGGATCCTAGAGCCCACCAGGGCCGGGTCAGTGAAGATCCAGGGCCAGGGCACGGTCTGAGTGAAGAGACCTGGGTGCTCAGTCTGGCCCTCCCCAGCCATACCAGAGTGGCAAACTCTGACCCTACCGTTTAACCAGCCTGGGCTGTGCCCGGAGCAGTGAAAGGTGGAAACGACAGTCTCGGGAATCTTCCATCCGCCGGAACTGAAACAACAATCAGAGAGTCAGTCCTTGAACTGAGGGACACAGCTCAGTCTGAAGAAGGATCTCAACCTGAAACATTCCCCATTCCTTCTCTCCAGAGATGCCGCCTGACCCACTGAGTTACTCCAGCATTTTGTGTCTCCCTTCGATTTAAACCAGCATCTGCAGTTTTTCTCCTCCACATCTTGCCGCTCCACTGCGAATTCTACTCAAGGTGTGTCTACTTTGACAACGTTGTCATCTCTTCGACGAGAGTTTAGCAACATCCTCTCTCACTGCTCCCCTTCTGTGATTCCTCCCGCCCCCCAACTCTACGACCACATTTTAACCCAGACTTGCTAAGAGTCTGAAGAAGGGTCTCAACCCAAAACGTCACCCATTCCTTCTCTCCAGAGATGCTGCCTGACCCGCTGAGTTAGTCCAGCATTTTGTGTCCTTCAATTTAAACCAGCATCTGCAGGGTTTTTTTCCTACACACCTGAAGTGAGGCAGTTTGTTCACCCAGAGAGAGACTGGCATTGGGCCCACTGTCAATATTCACTCACCACTGGGATTCATTTGTTTTTGTGCCTCTTAATGGAGTCATGAAGTTTGTACAGTTGTGAAATGGGACCCTCTTTCCACAGCGTCCAGGCAAACTCTTGTGTCCAAACCCATTTGCAAACATATCGTGCCTTACCTAATTGATCTTAGTAATGTCTCTTACACATAATAATTGTACTTATTCTATCGCATGCTTTGGCCGTGTGTTCTGGATAATCAACCACTCTCCATCCCATTACAGTTCACCTTGGTCTCCCAGTCCCATTAATGTCATTGATGATCCCAGCCTCCTTGCATCTACACTATCCTATTACTATCATGGATTACCCTGGTCTCCCTCTATCTTTCCTTACTTGCCCATGTTCACTAATACAAATTTGAGCATTATTGATTAATACAATTTTCTTAAAGTGTTACCTCTTAAATCTGTACCATCCCTCATGAAGGATGTCATCACCCATCCATTTTCCACTGGTGCACTCAGTTTTGTTACAACCCGTGCTCCTCCAGGGCTGATCCAGGACGGTGTGGTTTACACACGGATCACCGAGTGCAGAGTCCGCGGCTGAGGACATAATAATGGTCAGAATTAATGTCCAGTTCAGTCAAAGTCACCCAGCATCTTTTGCATTCACCCATGTCCACCAAACTCGACTGTACTATCTGAAATATTACATGATCAATTAAAGGGCCTGTTGTGAAACATCACGAGTCTATTCCCTCTACAGATGTTGGCTGACCTGCTGAGTTCCTCCAGCACTTTGCCTTTTACTCATGTTTGCAGCATCTGCAGTTTCTTGTGTCTATCTTTCAGCTCAGTTCATTGCTCTGCCTCATTATTTCTTAGTTCACATAATTGTGCAGCATGGAAACAGGCCATTCGGCCCAGCTGGTCCATGCTGACCAAGTACTCACCTGCATAGGAGTCCCATCTCCATGCATCTGCTCTGTACCCATCTATTCCTTGGCGAATGAAGTGATCATCTTAACACTTGGACGTTGCCCATCACTTAGCTTCAACCAATCCCAGAGGCAGTGTATTCCAGGTGCTCACCCCTCTCACTCATCTGCCTTCTCCACATCTTCCCAATTACCATAAGTATAATTGTAATTATAATTAATTTATTAGTCAAGTATGTAAAACATACAAGGGATTTAATTTGCCATACAGTCATAACAAATTAGCAACAAGACACACAACCACATAAAAATGAACATAAACATCTACCACTCCCTCGGTCGGGGCAGTCAAACCCTCCACAGTCGGGGCGATCTCAGTCCCCACCCCCATCACCCACATAATACAAAACTAAAGATACACTAAAACATACATTTAACAACAGACTAAAAACAACAAAATAAGAAAAGGACAAGACAGACTGTAGGCGAGGCTGCCATGGACGGCGCCACCCGGTGGTTTACCCTCTGCTTGTCTCTACCTTTGATAGAGTGGAAAGTTTCATGCAGTCTGCATCCCTCATCATCTTATCAGATCCCTTTAAACACCTTCTGCTCCAGGAAGAACAGACTTAGTCTTTCCACAGATGTGTTGGAGAGGGGGTCACAGAGGTTTACCAGAATGTTGTCTGGATTAGAGGGTATTAGCAATAGGAGATCTGGACAAACCTGGGTTACATTTTCCAAAGTATCCAAGGCTGACTGATGACCCGACAGATGTAACTAGAATGATGGAAGGAAGGGTAGGTTAGGGTGGAGACTTCCATTACTAGAATACAGAGGGATACGGTGAAAGAGACAAGTGTAAAGGAGATTCACAAGGAGTAGAGCAGTAGGTGCCTGGAACGCACAGATGAGGTGGTGATGGAAGCAAATATGACAGCAATGTTGCAGTTGCATTCAGACAGTAAAGCAGAGAATTGAAGGATATAGTTCAAATTGGCATTCGGGTCAGGGCAGATGTGTGCTGAAGGGTTTGTTTTTGAACTCTACTGTTTTCTGTTCCATGCTATCTATGAATAAAAACTGACCTCAGACAAATCATGAGAGCCCAAGGCGGGGCAAACGGTGATCAGCTATTCATCGTCACATAAAACAAGACCTATAACTAGGTACGTAGTGTCACGCTGGCAGTTCACCTCAGACAAGGTGTGGGAGAATCCAGTAAAGTGATCACTGACTGCGGGTGGAGTTTGTTGTGTGTATTAGTAACTCGGGATAGTCCAAAATTTACACACAACCTCACCTATCTCTTGTCAATAGAGAAGGGGCCACGTACCTGTACAATACACAGTCTCGTCGCTGGTTGTTGGCTTCAACTGATACACAAAGTAACTGCTGCAGTTTTTGACCTTGATATCCAGGTTGTTGCTGCACCCGTTACCAAGCCCGGAGTCTCCAGTCCTGGTGTCTACATCCCCGGAGCCTCCAGATTTGTTAAAACAAACCACCCTGGTCACCTCACCGTCTCCCACTCTGGGATGGGAACCTGGAATCAGGTTTATAAACATTGTAAAATGCACCCGGTCCCACAGTGATGGGGAATGTGAATCTGGAGCCAGTGTAATGCAATTATTCTGCTATTCTCACCCTCCCCACATACACTCCACACAGCAGCACCTGCCCCCTGACACCTGCCCACACTCCACACAGCAGCACCTGCCCCATGACACCTGCCCACACTGCACACACATCACCTGCCCCCTGACACCTACCCACACTCCACACACATCACCTGCCCCCTGACACCTACCCACACTCCACACAGCAGCACCTGCCCCCTGACACCTGCCCACACTCCACACAGCAGCACCTGCTCCCTGAGACCAGTTCCTGGTGATGAGGTCCTGTAGATCCTGGGTTTGATGGGAAACGCCAGCCTGGATATGCATTAACAGCTGACGAACCTGCAGCTCAAGTCCATATAGCTATTTATGAACATTGAAGGCGACAGTGGTGGTCGGTAGAGCTTTTGCCTCACTGCACCAGAGATCCCAATTTGTACCTGACCTTGGGTGCTGTCTGAGTTGAGTTTGAACCTTCTCCCTGTGACCGTGTTGGTTTTCCCCTAGCTGCTCATGTTCCCTCGCATATCTTAAAGACGAAAGGATTTGTAGGTTCAATGTCCTCTGCAAATTGCGTCTAATGTGTAGGGAGTAAATACGAAAGTGGGATAACATAGAACTAGTGTGAATGGGTGACCGATAATCGGTGTAGACAGTGGGACAAAAGGGCCTGAGTCCATGCTCTCTTTCAACCAATATTCCGTTTGGGATATATTCAATGCTCAATTTTTTGGTGCCGTGGTATTAAACTAAATATTATCTATTCCTGCCGAAACCTGGCTCCCAATGGTGTGGCCTGTCATTCCCCTGAATGGGACAAGGTTTGCCCCTGATTTGTTTCGGTTTAGATTTAGGTTGAATGTTGTCATCTGTACAGTGGTACAGTGAAAAACTTTGGCTTGCATGCCATCCAATCAGATAATGTCATCCATAAAAACAATCAACTCAAACTAAAGTACAAAAGACAGAGCAAAGGGTAGATATTGAGTGCAGAATAATGTTCTCAGCATTGTAACGCAGTAGTTCCAGAGACAAAGTTCAATCTCCGCAATAGGGTTGAGGTAAATCGGACAATACCCTGGATTACTGAAGAACAGTTCAGAAGCCTGATAACAGAAACAACAGCTGTCCCCGAGTCTGATGGTGCGTGCTTTCAAGCTTCTGTACCTTCTGCCCAACAAGGAGAAGGTGGAATGACCGGCGTGGAACAACACTTTGATTATCTTGGCTGTTTTTCCGATGCAGCATGGTGAAGATGAAGTCAATTAGTGGGGAGACTGGTCTTTATGATACACTGTGCTACATATACAACTGTCAGGTACCAACAACTATAGGTAATGGCAGCCACCCAATTAGACATACAGCACGGAATCAGGCCCTTCGGCCCAACTCGTCCATGCTGTGCAAGATCCCACAGCTAAGCTATTCCTATTTACCAAATGACTTAGATTGTATAAAGCGCATGAATTACAAGTAACATATAACAAAATCAAACCTCTGAAAATTAATCATAAAAAACAATCAAACAATTCAGAACTAAATCACAGCATGGTTTTATCCAAGACCGCAAAACATTGGAGAGAATTGTGAATGAAGCCCAGACAATCCCACAAACCAACCTCCCTTCAATTGACACCATTTATACCTCACGCCAACTCCACAAGACCACCAACACATTGAAGGGCGAGCCTCACCCTGGAGATCCCTGCTACTCTCCTCTCCCATCTTGCATGAGTGCAAAGGTGTGAAAAAGCACGCCACCAGATTCAGGGAATTTTTCCTCCTAACTGTTATCAGGCAACTGACCCATCCAATCAATAACTAAACTCAGATCCTGGGGGGACAGGGCTTTCTCCATCGCTGCTCCCACCCTATGGAACTCACTACCCCAAACCGTTAGAGACTCCCCCACACTCACCACATTCAAAACATCGCTGAAGTCTCACCTGTTCAGTACTGCCTTCAACCACTGAAGGTCACCTCACCTTCTGTCTCCTTTCTCTGTTCATTTATTTATTTACTTATTTATCTATTTATTAATTTCCCTATGTTCTCAAAATCTCTGTAAAGCGCCTTTGAGTATATGAAAAGCGCTATATAAATAAAATGTATTATTAGATTGCTGTCCAGATCTGTTATCCACCTCATTGGAGACCCTCAGACTACCTTCAATCGGAAGTTGCTAAACATTATCTTGCACTATTGGTTGGAAGACAGGAATCAGAGTAGGAGTAAACGGGTCCTTTTCAGAATAGCAGGAAGTGGCGAGTGGGGTGGCGCAAGGCTCGGTGTTGGGGCCACAACTATTCACCACATATATTAATGATTTGGATGAAGGAATTAGAGGCAACTCTAGCAGGTTTGCAGATGACACAAAGCTGGGTGGCAGTGTGAACTGCGAAGACGATGTTAGGAGGTTGCAGGGTGAACTGGACAGGTTGAGTGAGTGGGCAGATGCATGGCAGATGCAGTACAATGTAGATAAATGTGAGGTTGTCCACTTTGGCGGCAAAAACAACGAGGCATATTATTATCTCAATGGTGTCAGGTTAGGTAAGGGGGAAGTGCAGCGAGACCTGGGTGTCCTTGGACATCAGTCACTGAAAGTTGGCGTGCAGGTACAGCAGGCAGTGCAGAAAGGATTTCATAACGAGAGGATTTCAGTACAGGAGTAAAGAGGTTCTTCTACCGTTGTATAGGGCCCTAGTAAAACCACATCAGGAGTATTGTGTACAGTTTTGGTCTCCTAATTTGAGGAAGGATATCCTTGTAATTGAGGCAGTGCAGCGTAGGTTCAAGAGATTGATCCTGGGATGGCGGGACTGTC
The DNA here is from genome assembly GCF_053455715.1 of Rhinoraja longicauda. Classification (NCBI taxonomy): domain Eukaryota; kingdom Metazoa; phylum Chordata; class Chondrichthyes; order Rajiformes; family Arhynchobatidae; genus Rhinoraja; species Rhinoraja longicauda. The sequence continues at coordinate 177,516 of NW_027601413.1, forward strand.
ATATGAGGAAAGATTGAAAAGACTAGGCTTGTATTCACTGGAGTTTAGAAAGATGAGAGGGGATCTTGTAGAAACATATAAAATTATAAAAGGACTGGACCAGCTAGATGCAGGAAAAATGTTCCCAATGTAGGTATGTAGGTTAATTGACTGGGTAAAATGTAAAAACTGTCCCTAGTGTGTGTGTAGGATAGTGTTAATGTGCAGGGATCGCTGGGCGGCGCGGACTTGGTGGGCCGAAAAGGCCTGTTTCTGCGCTGTATCTGAAATATGAAAAATAAATATGAAATGTTGGGCGAGTCCAGAACCAGGGGCCACAGTCTTAGAATAAAGGGGAGGCCATTTAAAACTGAGGTGAGAAGGAACTTTTTCACCCAGAGAGTTGTGAATTTGTGTAATTCTCTGCCACAGAGGGCAGTGGAGGCCAAATGACTGGATGGATTTAAGAGAGAGTTAGATAGAGCTCTCGGGGTTAGTGGAATCAAAGGATATGGGGAGAAGGCAGGCACGGGTTACTGATTGTGGATGATCAGCTATGATCACAATTAATGGCGGTGCTGGCTCAAAGGGCTGAATGGCCTCCTCCTGCACCTATTTTCTATGTTTCTATGTTACTATACGTTGCTCCCTTCATATTGTATCTGCCGATTGAAATCATGTAGAGTCCTTCTGCCGGCTGGTTAGCACGCAACAAAAAGCTATTCATTGGACATCGGTAAACGTGACAATAAGCTAAACTAAACTAAGATTCAGATCAACAGCCCGTTACTGGGAAACGCAGAGAGCTGGACCTCCACAGCCTGACTGTGCAAGGATCCATATCTGAGGGAATATGGCAGACAGCTTGGGTACAGTGTGCATGTGAGGGGCCCTCTGATTTGACATCATTCATCAGTCTGACCCTCCCCCAAAAGAGCTAAGTCCCAAAGTTGCACATTCTGACCCTACCGTTTAACCAGCCTGGGCTATTCCCGGAGCAGTGATGCGCTGGAACAGCAGTCTCTGGAATCTTCCGTCCGCCGGAGCTGAAACAACAATCAGAGTCAGCCCCTGAACGGGTTTTTTTATTTACTGAAAGTGGTGCCCAATCTGTCCAAACCTTGTCCTCTGTCGATATTCCCAAAGCCAGATTATCTCCATTTTATTCATTGTACAGACTTTGCACAGATAATTGCCATCCCAGGTTTTACTCACTGCCCCCACGGTGATGACTGATGACCTGATCTTCCATCATATTCCATTCCCTCACTCCTCCCCCACACCGACTGGTTTGACAGAATGATTTCCTCACATTACCTGTGGAATCTGTACCATCCTTCGACAAGGAGTTTATCAGACTTCCATTGGCCACTTGTGCACTGAGTGTTGGAACAATCCGTGCTCCTCCAGGGCTGATCCAGGACGGTGTGTTTGACACACGGATCACTGCGTGTGGAGTCTGTGGATGGAAGCAGGATGATGATCAATGTTGGTATCATGTCCACCTGCCGTCTCCCAGTCTCTGATACATCCAGGCCCACTTCCATTGATGACGGTGGGGGGAAGAAGGTGGCCTGAATGGGAAAAGTGGGACGGTTGGGAAAGGAGGAGGTGGGTTGGCTGGGATGGAGTGGGGTGGACTTTCGGAGAGGTGGTATAACCAGGAAAATGTCAAGGCGGCCAGGAAGGGTTGGGCCAGTTGGGACCTTGAGAGAACGGATATGTCCCGTGGAGAAGAGAAAACACCCCGTCCCAAGTGACAGTGTTTTCACTCACAATGAAAGGATCTGTCAGCCCAAGGATCTGGGACAAATCAGGGCACAGGAGAAGGCAACTCAGATTGGTGCTCCATGGTCGAATGGTGGGGGCAGGTTGTCATGAGCCAGCTTCTCCGCCTGAGACTTTCTGCTCAGGTTCAGTCATCAACCTCGGACCAGGTTTGTGTATGTGGGATGTGTGGTTCCATGTGAGGCCGGGGGAGGGGTGACCACAGTAGACGGGTATTTCACCAGGTGGGGGGTGGGTGGGAAACAGAATCAGGGGTGGGGAGGGGTGGCCATGGTAGACGGGCATTTCACCAGTTGGGGGGGTGGGTTGGCAATAGTACTGGGGGTTGGGAGGTGTGACCATGGCAAACGGGCAAGTTGGGGACAAGTGTACTTGGTGCGGTGAGTGGACAGGAGTTATTGCGTGTGTTCCAGATGGAGCATGTGCATCGGATGGTAGACGGGTCACATGTCAGTGATAGGGAGGGGGATAGGGAGTGGGGGTGGGGGGAGGGGTCACAGTACATTCACAGGGTGGAGGACACATGTCAGTCCAAGGTGGTGAGGCTCAGGCACAGCAGCGTGATCAGACTGGGGGAGAGGGAGATCTCAGTGGGGTGAGAACTGTCATGGACTGGAATATTCAGCCCTGTTTGTGTGCTGATGATTCAGGACGTCCCAGAATTTCCCGCTCCCGGTTCGGTCCATACACACTCTGTACATCCGCATCAATACTTTATCAACATGGAGAACAACATACCTGCACAATACACTCCATGAGATGTGTTTGTCCCCTTCAGATAATACACAAAATAACTGTCACAGTTTTTAATCCTGATCTCCTGATGTTTGACGCAGGTATCTGTATAACCATTCTTAATCCAGTTAAAACAGACGTCCCTTTTCACTTCCCCTTCTTGCTTCGTGGGATGGGCACCTGGAATGAGTTTATAAACATTGTAAAATGTACCCGGTCCCACAGTGGAGCGAGGAAAATGAATCTGGAGCCAGTGTCACGCAGCGATCACAACCCATGGTCTGACCTGCCTCAGTCAGCAGTGTGCTGCTGCCATCACCCCCCCCCCCCCCCTCCCACACTCCCCACACTCCCCACAGCAGCACCTGCTCCCTGAGACCCTGTGGGTCACTGGGCTCTTGAATGGACACACAGACCCACCCCTGACCTGTCTCAGCCTCAGGCTGATTGGCCATTAAACATCGCAAAGTCTTCCACACATATTTAGAGACATTAACATTGAAAATATACAAACACTATTAAAATAAAATCAGAATATTAAAATAAACATAATCAGGCTTTGCAAAATGTAAATGTGATTCACTTAAAGCAGAGAAGTCTTGTTATAGCTGTGCAGTGTTGATGAGACCACACCCTGGCCACGCTCTCATCTCACCGCTGCCATCGGGAAGGTGCAGGAGCCTGAAAACCGTGACCTCCAGGTTCAAGAACAGCTTATCCCAGCAATTATCAGGCTCTTGAACACTTCCCAACACTAACCTCACCATCCATGATCTTCCATCGACTGTGTCTTTGGTTGCCCTACAGACTTTGGTATTTGCTCTGTTACAGTTACCAAGTGTTGCGCTTATTAATACATTGTATTTTTTATTATTATATTTTATCTGTAGAGCTGCACAGATCTGGATCATCACTCTGACCTTTGCTAAAGTAACAGAGTGCATCAGTTGTACATTCTTGTCCACCTACCATTTAACCAGCCGGGATACCACCCAGAGCAGCTATAGGGTGGAACTGACCTCTCGGGAATCTTCACGTTGTCATAACTGGAACAAGAAGCAGAGAGTCAGCCCCCGACTGAGGGAAAGATGAGCGACTGGGGTCTACACCATCGCACTGTCCAATATTGGTCCAGTGCCAGGAAACCCTTTTTTGCCCTCTCCAAAATCTCTCTTTCCTTCCTCCAGAATGTCGGAGTTTCCTTTCCCTATACTCCACTCACTGACCCAGAATGGGGGGTTGATATATGACAAATGATATATGACAGTAGGTTTCCAATCGGCCCATCACAATCATACTGGCCCTCAGGAAAGTGATTCCTCAGCCCTCTGCCCCCTCTCCTAATTTCCCTGTAGCACTGCAACTTATTCCCTCTCACCTGCCCGTGAATACTCCATTGATTATTTTGCCACTTGCCTCCACGAGTGGGAGTTCACAGGACCAGTTCATCTACCAGCATATATTTGGGATGCGGGAACACCAGGGGGAAACCCACCCAGGGAAGACCATGCAAATCCACAGAGAAAGCACCAGATGTCAGGATCGAACTGGGATCCTTGTAGATGCAAGCACCAGCACTAACTCCGACACATTGTGACGTGCGATCAGTTTACCTGCTAAATCTGTACCACCCTTCCTTCAGATTTCCATCATCCATCCATCGGCCACTGCACCAAGTTCTAGGACAACCCGAGCTCCTCCAGGGCTGATCCAGGACGGTGTGGGTTACACACGGATCACCGAGCGTGGAGTCTGCAGCTGTGGGACAGGTTGATGATCAGCGTTAAAGTAGGACTGAGCTAAGTTCACTCAAACTCTGGTTCCCCAACCCACCCAACAACTCAGGAGCACCAACAACCTCTGATTTAGAGCCAGTGATAAAAGCAGCACAGAAACGAGCCCCACAACCACCAAATCAAGGATTTGGTTTATGTTTGGTATTGTCACGTAATATTTCATTCCAGCCTTTTGGCCATCTGGACTAATCGCAAATACCTACAATAGGTCCATATCCTTCTGTGTCTTGTCTGATCACATATCTGTATAAATGAATCATAATTCCCATGATTGGTTCTGATTCTACCACCCTCTCTGGCTGCACATTCACCACTCTGCGTGGAAGAACCAAGCATTCCAAGTTATTCCCTCTAGCCAGTATAAAGGTCAACCAAATGAACACATAAATGATTCCTCCATCTTGCTTTCACTGCTTTACACATATTGAAAAAGGGACTGGGGGGAGACCAATGGGCCCAACTGGATGATGCCAGCTCCTGGTGCAGGAACCCCATCATTTCCATTCCTCCCTCATTAGTTCCCTTCAGCCCTGCAACTTATTCTCTTTCACACAGACTATTCAATTCACTTTTCATAGAGTCATACAGCATGGAAACAGGCACTTCAGCCCAACGTGCCCACACTGGCCAGCATGTCCCAGATACACTGGTCCCACCTGCTCACGTTTGGCCCTTATCAATTTATATTTAATATAAAGTACTTCATATACATCTTGTACAGTAGTAAGCTGTATTGAAGGGAGCTGATTGGGCAAAGAAAAGCTGGCCATGCTGATTGAGGAATCTAGGACCAGAGCCAATCCTTTCAGGGGTGGGTAGGGAAGAGATCTAAATGGAGACGGAGGTATAATATTTGTAACTTTCTCCTGCAAATCAAATTAAAATTGGAGGAATAGTGGAAGCGAAGGTGGTTATCTAACAACAAGATCATTATCAACTGGGTCAATGAGCCAAGCAACAGCAGATGGATTTTAATACAGATAAATGCGATGTGTTGCATTTTGGTAATGCAAGCCAGGCAGGACTTACACAGAGACACTGAGGGGTACAGGTACATAGTTCCAATGAAGTGGTGATACAGGTAGACTGGGAAATAAAGAAGGTGGTGACACAAGACATTGCAGATGCTGGAATATAGAGCAAAAATACAAAGTACTGGACAAACTCAGTGGGCCAGGCAGCACCGTTGAATAAATGGACAGAAGACGATTTGGATGAGGCCCCTACAGACTGATTGGAAAGCTGTAAAAGAGGTGAGGGTGGGGGGCGGGACAAAGCCTGGCAAGTGAAAGGTGGATGTAGGTGAAGGGTGGGAGATTGGCAGATGGAAGAAACACTCAGCAGATTGAGCAAAGAGAAATAGATTCAACGTTTCAAGTTAAGACACTTCATTCAAAAAGTGCAAGTTAAAACCTTTGCATATTGATGAACTATTTAGAATGTGGAAAGGCAGCAGTCAATTTCTAAAGTGCATCACCCACAAACTGCAACAGGACGTTGAACAATAATGTGTTTAATGACAATAACAGGACAATACCACAAAGGCAGAACTCTTGCAGTTTATTTGGAGCATGGCTGGGGAGTTCAGTAGAGCTCCTCTCATTGAGCAAAGCTGCCTCGGCACTGATGTGGAAATCAGCCTAATGTCGGTCTGAAGTCTCTGACGCACCAACCAGACACAGGGGATGGGAATACCGAGGATGCTGGCAGCAATTCCAGAAGGGACAGGAGCAATAATGGTTGTGTGAACAAACAGAAGGGAGATACATGGGTCTGCTGGGTGGACGAAACAGGGACTGGGGCAGAAACAAAATGTTCCGTTGGCAAGTATTAATTGATATTAGTTTAATGCAGTAGAGATTCACCAGGATATTTTTAAGGCAGAGATAGATAGATGGATTCTTGATTAGTACGAGTGTCGGGGGCTATGGGGAGAAGGCAGCAAAATGTAGTTCAGAGGGAAAGATAGTTCAGCCATGATTGAATGGCAGAGTAAACCTGATGGGCCGGATGGCTTCATTCTGCTCTATCACTTATGAACTTGAATCAAGGACAAGTCGCACCCTGGCCACTCCCTCTTTTAAATCAAGGACGAGTTGCACCCTCTTCCTCTTCTCCCCTCTCCTATCAGACAAAAGGTAGAGAAATATGAAAACGCACACCTCCAGATTCAGGGACAGTTTCTTCCCAGCTGTTATCAGGCAATTGAACCATTCTACCACAACAAGAGAGCAGTCCTGAACTACTATCTAACTCATTGGAAACCCTCGGACCTTACTGGCTTTATCTTGCACTAAATGTTATTCACGTTATTCCCTCTATCATGTTTCTGTACACTGTGAATGGCCCAATTGTAATCATGCATTGTCTTTCCGCTGATTATTTAACACATAACGAAAGTTTTCACTGTACTTCGGTACACATGACAATAAACTAAACTCAACACAACGCAGAATGTTACTTGGGCTTGAGGACTGAGTTATCGGGAGAGGTTGGATAGGTTGGGACTTTTTTCTTTGAAGCATTGGTGACTGAGGAGTGACCTTATTGAGGTGCACAAGAACATGAGGGACACGAACAACACTCAGTCTTTTTCCCCAGGGGAGATCATTCTAAGCCGAGAGGCCTTACCATGAATTGAAATCCTAAATTGTGGTGAAGCCATATTTGAGGGTCTGAGAGAGGATCAAGTTGATCGGAGAAGATTGTTTGCAGGAAAAGGAACGTCAGGAAAGTGTGATGTTTTTTAGTGTGCTGACATGAGATCAGGACATGCACGTCCCTGTTATAGTGAAGGGCAAGGCAGGCAAACATAAGGAAACTTGGTGTATGAGGGAAATTGAGGCTTTGGTCAAGATTAAGAAGGAGACATGGGGCATGTATAGGCAGCTGGGATCAAGTGCATCCCTGGAGGAGTTTTAAGAACTAAGGAAAAAATTTAAAAGGGATATCAGACGGGCAAAAAGGGGCCAGGAGATAGCTCTTGCAGATAGCATTAAGGACAATCCGAAGAGATTTTATAAATATACAACACAAAAAAGTGTAACTGGAGAGAGTAGAACCCCTCTGGAATTAAAGCGGTCAATTCTGTGTGGAGAAACAGGTGGCTAAAGTCCTCAATGAGTATTTCTCCTCTGTTTTTACGGAGGCGAATAACAGGAGGACAGCAATCAATGGAAGTAAATTTAGAACTGCCAGTATTACCGTCAAATAGATGCTTACGGTTCTAATGGGAATCAAGGTAGACAAATGTCCCGGACTGGATCAGATATAACTGAGAACACTGTGGGAAGCCAGAGAGGAAATTGTGGAAGCCCTGGCTGAAGTTTATGAGTCATCATTAAATACAGGAGATGCTGGAAGACTGGACAGTGGCAAACATTGTGCCTCCATTCACGAAAGGCTGCAGGGTAAAGGATGGAAACTATAGGCCAGTGATCCTAACACTTCTGTTAAGTTACTAGTGAGAATTCTGAGTGATAGGATATGTATGCATATATACAGGGAGGGGGGAGAGGGAGGGGGAGAGGGAGGGG